>NW_023616406.1:0-60001 GCF_013339695.2 Rhipicephalus sanguineus
CAAGGCGTCACTACACTTCACCAAAATAGGGCCCTTTTTGCGAGAGTTTTTCTGCACGAAAAACTGTTGCTCAGTTTTCACGAAGGGGAAAGAAACCACCACAATAGTCTGAAAACCGCAAATTGTCCAATTTCAATATATTGGCGGTTGACTGATATGTGTGGATTACTGCAATGAGATTAAATGTCCGTGTGGTATGTAAATGGCATCAGAGTGTAGTCATTGAATCCGGCTCATGTAGTCCGCCCCGACATATTCAGACCCTTTGATCTGTTCTATGTTGAACTCATATTCCTGCAGGGCTAAACTCCATCTTAATAGTCTGCTGTTGAGATGTTTTGCCTGCGATAAATATTGCAAGGCTTGATGATCGGTTTGAAGTATAAAGGGGATTTCATATAAAAGTATGTGGAACTTTTCGATAGCCCACAAAAGAGCTAAAGACTCACGCACTGTCGCCGAGTACTTCTGTTCTCGAGGCAATAATTGCCCGCTAGCGTATGAGGCAGGATGTAATACGGACCCATGCTCTGGCATAAGAACTGCGCCTATACAAGTATCAGACGCGTCACTGCGTAGTATGAAAGTTCGTTTGAGATCCGGAGTTTTAACGATAGGTACTTGAGTGAGTGACTTCTTGAGGGTTTCGAAGGCGTCTTCTTTCTCGCTGTTCCAGCTGACCTCGTTCCTTTCTCTTTTCTTGGTCATTTCTGTTAGGGGCTGAGCCTTTTCTGCATAATGGGGTATCAAACCACGGTAATAACCCGCCAGCCCAAGGAAAGAGCGTAGTTGTTTCTTGGTATCAGGTTTTTCAGCTCTCACTACTTTGAAATTGTGTATTCCACTGGTCAAATTGTTCCGCCTCCAAGTCGATGACCAAGAGAAACAACTGACGTTACGCCAACTTCACACTTCTGGGGCTTGACCGTCAGTCCAGCCTCGTGGATTCTCCTCAGCAATTGACGCAGGGTGTCAGTATGCTCTTCCCATGTCGTCGTAGCGATGAGCACGTCATCAGTGTAGTGAACGACAGTTGGTAAGCCCTGAAGAAGGCGTCTCTTTAATCGGGTAAATACCGCCGATGCCGTCTTGATCCCGAACGGCTTGTACAGATAATGTCCTTATTGAGTGGAGAATGGTATCTTTGGCTGAGAATTCTTGTCCAAAGGCACTTGCCTATATCTTTTAGCTGGTTCAAACTTTGAAAAGAACCTTCTCGCGCCGATCTCAGCAAACATTACATATGTCCTTGGGATAGGTTGCGCGTCGGAAATTAAGACATTATTAACCCGACAGAAATCGATGCAAGCGCGACACCTCTTGTCCGGTTTCTTAACCAACACCAACGGGGAGTTGTATGGCGAGTTTGACCGTTCAATCACTCCAAGCCTTAACATATCTTGCACTTCTTTCTCGGTTACTTCCTTCCTTGCAAAAGGCAATCGGTACTGCTGAGTGTCGATGGGCTCAGAGGTAGCTTGTAGCTTGTTCTCTGTACTTGGAAGCAGTATGAGTGCTCGATCACCAATGTTCAGCCGACGGGTTTTACTTCCTCTGTCATAATAGTTCTTCTGGGTCACTTCAGCGCGTGTCAAGTTCTCTTGTGCCAACAATAATGTCTTCTCCAGGCGATCCCTGAGGTCTAAGACGTATCCATGCGTGATCTTCCTCACGCATGTGGTCTCCAGTCCATAACTCTTTGAGTATGCTGAGCGGCCCTCGAACATGTCTGCCGTACATCAATTCAAACGGCGACAAGCCCATACTGGCTCGCGGTACTTCGCGGTATGCAAAGAGCAGGGGTGCCAGCAATCGATCCCACGACTTGGGTTCTTCTTGACACAACTTCCGCAGCATTTGCTTCAATGTTCCATTGAATCTCTCTACCAAGCCATTACACATGGGATGGTAATGCGTCTATTTGAGGTGTTTGATGGCGAATGAATCATTTACCTCTCTTATTAGTTCAGAAGTAAAGCATGACACCTGATCGCACAATATCTTGTGCGGGAATCCAATGCGAAAAAACATCTCTATTAGTCCCTCTGCGACGGTAGCGGAATCGATCGACGGCAGAGCTACCGCGTCTGGGAATCGGGTGGCGAAGTCTACCAGAGTCAGTATGTAGCGGTTCCCCATACGCGATGTGTGCTTCAAGTCCAATCATGTCCACTGCCACTCTATCAAAGGGCGTGTCGATTAAAGGCATGCGACCAAGGGGTGCCTTTCCAACCTTGTTCTTAGGGTAAGTCCGCTGACATGTGTCCCATGAGCGCACATATTTCATTACTGCCTCTTGGACCCAGGCCAATAGAACGCTCCCAGAACCCGATCGATTGTTCTTTTCCTGTCCTGATGCCCCGACATCGATGTTTCGTGAGCCAAAGCCAGCATTTGACCACGCATGTTTTGAGGTCGCTACACTTGTTGGGTCAATCTGTCTGTGGGTCCCCGGTAGTAACGGTATAGTATTCCCTTTTTTATCTCGAACGAATGCGATGCTAGTCTTCCTTGGAACACTTGACCGACTTTACTTCTACATGAATCTAAAGTATTGTCTTCTTTTTGAGCTTTACCGAGCTCTTCTCTGGTTATATCCAAGGCGCTCATATTGACCTTGGATAAGGTCGACAGTTTTCGGCCCTTGATGCCGACCACCACAGAATCTGGTGGTCCTTCTTCTTCCTTGGTTCCCTTTTCTCTCGGTGTAGACTAATGTTTCATGACTCTCTCTTTCCACTTATCATACAGCGTTTGGTACCTCCCGTGCTTCTGGAACATTGCCAACGATAACGTCGTACAAAGGTCTTACCACGCGTTTGACCACCGAACTACCCGAGAAATAAGGTCAACGTATCTCGACCTCTGCTTCAGGAGCGGTAATGCTACTGCCATCCGCGAGAAACAACGTAGCTGTGGTGCCTGTAAGAGCTTCGTCTGGCACAAGAGGTCGACGGACTACTAGCGTGTTACTTCCTGTATCTCGCAGAACTGACACTGTCTGGCCAAGCACTAGGCCCTGCAACACCGGTATCTCGCGAGTCACAGCTTTTGTGTCAGTTCTCACTGCGCTAGCAACGTTTCCCTCTTGTTCTTTGGATGGGGCATTGGTACCTTCGGTTGGGTCTTCTTCCTGAGACAGCAGGCAAGATGTTTTCTTCATCGAGCCGTCTATTTTTGTGCAGAGCTTGGTATCGTGTCCTGGCTTGTGGCAATAACCACAGTAAGGTTGTTTAAGCTTAGTTCGGCAATCTGAGGCCCTGTGACCGACTTTGCCACATACAAAACACTTTACTGCTGTTTTCAAGGGCACGCTTCCGCTCTCCTCCGTGGCACTACTGTTCTCCGTTTTCTCACTGAACAGGAGCAGGTTAGGCTATCTTTCTGCCTCTAAGAAGTAATCGGCGGCCTCTGCCATGTCATGAAGTTTGCTGTGCTTCTTCTCACGAAGAAACAGCGCCAGCTGGTGATGGCAGTTGCTCAAAACCTGCTCCGTGACTATTAGATTACGGAGTGCCAAATACTCCTTGTCTGTCTTAGACATTTCGACCCACCGATCAAAGAAACTCAAGAGCATCGTCGCATACTGTTTTCCGGTCTCGCCATCTTGTGGCTTGCTCTGGCGGAACTTCTCCCTGTAGCCCTCCGCCGTCAAGTGAAAACGTTGAAGCAAGGCCAACTTGGCCTTATCGTAGTCGAGGGAGTCTTCCGAAGACAACCGTCCGAAGACGTTTAAAGCCTCTCCACTCAAAGACAAGCTCAAAGCTGTGGCCCACTTTTCTTTCGGCCACTCCTGTCCGGTGGCGATGTTTTCGAACCTTTTTAGGTACGCATCCAAGTCGTCCCGGTTTTCATTGAATCCTGGAATTAAGCTGTGTGGATTCACGTTGAAAAATACGTTTCCTCTAGATCCTCGGTCAGCGGTTCTCGCCTGTCACGATTGCCTTGCGCTTTGGCAAGTACATAAATTACCACATATTTGTGCGGTGAATGGCGGCCACAGCAAGACTTCATGTAAGGACGCTTGCGCAGGACCAGAAGGGAGAGGAATAAAATCCCCACCGACGTTGTCTTTGCAGTCCCCACTGGGCTCCCCAAGGACGTCAAGTGTGTTGAACTATCCAGAGGAATCTAAAAGGTGTAATATGTGTAATACTTGTCTTTAATGCTGTGGCCACCGGAAAATGAATGGAGCAACACGCATTGAACACAAAAGTGAGAAAAAAACATAAAAGGAAATAAACGAGGTCAACGTCTTGTGATCAAAAAAGCAAAACCACACCATAACGATAGAGAACGCAAGATAAAATAAGTTATGCGGAACAAGAACTACACACGTGTTCTGAATCTATTCAAGCAGATTAAACCCCTCCTTAGAACAGTCGCGACAAGATAAGCTAAATCGTGACGTGATAGACCCAGGGCCCTTCCCAACTCGACTGTCTCCCGACACATCATACTCCTTGCTCCAAGAACCATGCCATGCGATGAGAAACCCTTACGTGCGTCAAACCTATCTCTAAGGACAGCATACTTAGTTGCCTTTTCTTTAGCCTTACTCTTCAGTACACCTTCATTGGCGTCCCAGACCACAGCCAGATCGATCACAATGATCTCGTCCCCGATTCAATGACGAGGTCGGGTTTCAACCTGACCCCATCGCTAGAGGTAAACCTATGCTCCTCACTGACATTAATACCAGGGTTTTTGTCTGCGATCAATCTCGCGAACTGTTTGGCCACGTAATTGTGGCGCTCCGTTCGTGCCAGATGAATAGACTGACATTCTCGAAGTATGTGGAACACAGTCTCAGGTTTCTCACCGCACCGGCGGCAAAGCCGTGATGTAGGGTCTGTACTTTGTTTATTAGTTAATGCCCTGGTTGGGTACAAGTTAGTACGCATCCTCAAAGCCTTAATCCTATCCCCTTCCTTGAGCAATTTCGAGTCATATTACAGCCATGTATTGGCAATAGCCTGATCCTGATGTGTTAACAGATCCTTGTTACTGTATCTAGCCTTAAGGTTAGTCCACCAATGGTTGAAACCTCGCTGAAGAGCAGCAGTGACATCTGCAGGTGCTGTAATGCCGGAAGGGATTCTGAAAACGTGAGATAGCCCAGAATAATTCCTATGTACGACAGAATCGAATAGACTGTCAACGAAGGAACTGCCCAATCGAAGTAACCTAACTAAGCTTGTAAAGTGGACCGACTGTGCGACTCGGTGAAGTTGGATAATTTCCAGCCCCCCGCATTTAGAAGGTAGATAGATAAGCTGCAACTGCAAATTCTTCTGCCTTATTGCTTCTAATTGTAACGACTCCTTTCTCGCCTCGCGTTCTGCAGCTCCTTCATCTCGTGCCCGCGCCTCCTGCTCGTCTAGCCACGCCTTCAGCTTTGCGCCCTCGAGCCCCATGCGTTCTGCCAAAACTGATAAATCGCCTCGTACGCTCGCCATAATCTTAATGCTCCTAACACCACTACAACATTAACAGATTCTTCCTGTCGTAGCGGACGCCAATTTGTCATGGAGGTTTACGGTATTCTACGTCGTTACTTTGAGACGGAGGCTCAGAGAAAAGAAATGACGAAGCCGGGTTAAAAGGAAATAAGAAAAGTAAGAAACTTTAAGTAGGGATGAGAATGAAAATGAAGGACTAACAAAACAGAAGATCTGTCTTAAATCACAACATGATGCGAGTCTTCTACTGTCCCGCTCTAACACTCAAAAATAAAAAGTCACCGGTGGTGTTGATGGCGGCGATGGCTTGGTAGGCAGGCGCGTGATGAGGCGGCGTTGCTGACGACGTCACAGTCGCCGACCGGCACGTCGGAGCTTGACCGAAGACGTGGTAGGCTGCTTGCTGTCACCAGATCTGTTGCTGCTCCTATGCTCCACTTGAAGTGTCGCACGGGTCCGTTTCCGCAGGGAACAGCCACACACGAGGTTCTGCCCTCCACGGGCAGTTTGGATCGGGAGTCGAGCCCGAGCACCACGGACGCGACCTGGTCCAGTCATGGCCGGACCTCCTTGAGACCGCATAGCTCCGAGTATACCGTGGGCAGCTGGAGCGTCATGGCCTTGTCGGACTTCTCGCGTCACGTCCGGAACCCGACTCGCAGTCGCGCGACACCAGTGATCCGCGCTCCAGACTGTTCCAGCCTTTCTGCCTCGCCCCGTATTGGAACGTTTCTTCTTTTTTCTCCTCTTGGCCGTGCCCTCTTCTCAGTGGTCTTCCCCAAGGGCCTTTACCGTGCTTTTTCCCGCGAACTTTCTCTTCGTTTGGCGGGCCTGGTTTTCACACGTGATATTTCGCGCGGCCATCGTCGTCTTCCCTTCGTTGCTTAGTCGTCGCTGCCGTTGCCTCCGAACACGTCTCACAACACTACGGTGCCACCACATTTAAACACCACCGCGTCAAGGCGTCACTACACTACACCAAAATGGGGCCCTTATTGCGAGAGTTTTTCTGCACGAAAATCTGTTGCTCAGTTTTCACGAAGGGGAAAGAAACCACCACAATAGTCTGAAAACCGCAAATTGTAAAATTTCAATATATTGGCGGTTGACTGCTATGTGTGGCTTACTGCAATGAGATAAAATGTTCGTGTGGTATGTAAATGGCATCAGAGTGTAGTCATTGAATCCGGCTCATGTAGTCCGCCCCGACATATTCAGACCCTTTGATGTGTTCTATGTTGAACTCATATTCCTGCAGGGCTAAACTCAATCTTAATAGTCTGCTTTTTAGATGTTTTGCCTGCGATAAATATTGCAATGGTTGATGATCGGTTTGAAGTAAAAAGGGGATTTCATATAAAAGTATGTGGAACTTTTCGATAGCCCACACAAGAGCTAAAGACTCACGCACTGTCGCCGAGTACTTCTGTTCTCGAGGCAATAATTGCCCGCTAGCGTATGAGGCAGGATGTAATACGGACCCATGCTGTGGCATAAGAACTGCGCCTATACAAGTATCAGACGCGTCACTGCGTAGTATGAAAGTTCGTTTGAGATCCGGAGTTTTGACGATAGGTACTTGAGTGAGTGCCTTCTTGAGGGTTTCGAAGGCGTCTTCTTTCTCGCTGTTCCATCTGACCTCGTTACTTTCTCTTTTCTTGGTCATTTCTGTTAGGGGCTGAGCCTTTTCTGCATAATGGGGTATCAAACCACGGTAATAACCCGCCAGGCCAAGGAAAGAGCGTAGTTGTTTCTTGGTATCACGTTTTTCAGCTCTCACTACTTTCAAATTGTGTATTCCACTGGTCGAATTGTTCCGCCTCCAAGTCGATGACCAAGAAAAACAACTGACGTTACGCCAACTTCACTCTTCTGGGGCTTGACCGTCAGTCCAGCCTCGTGGATTCTCCTCAGCAATTGACGCAGGGTGTCAGTATGCTCTTCCCATGTCGTCGTAGCGATGAGCACGTCATCAGTGTAGTGAACGACAGTTGGTAAGCCCTGAAGAAGGCGTCTCTTTAATCGGGTAAATACCGCCGATGCCGTCTTGATCCCGAACGGCTTGTACAGATAATGTCCTTATTGAGTGGAGAATGCTATCTTTGGCTGAGAATTCTTGTCCAAAGGCAGTTGCCTATATCTTTTAGCTGGTTCAAACTTTGAAAAGAACCTTCTCGCGCCGATCTTAGCAAACATTACATATGTCCTTGGGATAGGTTCCGCGTCGGAAATTAAGACATTATTAACCCGACAGAGATCGATGCAAGCGCGACACCTCTTGTCCGGTTTCTTAACCAACACCAACGGGGAGCTGTATGGCGAGTTTGACCGTTCAATCACTCCAAGCCTTAACATATCTTGCACTTCTTTCTCGGTTACTTCCTTCCTTGCAAAAGGCAATCGGTACTGCTGAGTGTCGATGGGCTCAGAGGTAGCTTGTAGCTTGTTCTCTGTACTTGGAAGCAGTATGAGTGCTCGATCACCAATGTTCAGCCGACGGGTTTTACTTCCTCTGTCATAATAGTTCTTCTGGGTCACTTCAGCGCGTGTCAAGTTCTCTTGTGCCAACAATAATGTCTTCTCCAGGCGATCCCTGAGGTCTAAGACGTATCCATGCGTGATCTTCCTCGCGCATGTGGTCTCCAGTCCATAACTCTTTGAATATGCTGAGCGGCCCTCGAACATGTCTGCCGTACATCAATTCAAACGGCGACAAGCCCATACTGGCTCGCCGTACTTCGCGGTATGCAAAGAGCAGGGGTGCCAGCAATCGATCCCACGACTTGGGTTCTTCTTGACACAACTTCCGCAGCATTTGCTTCAATGTTCCATTGAATCTCTCTACCAAGCCATTACACATGGGATGGTAATGCGTCTATTTGAGGTGTTTGATGGCGAATGAATCATTTACCTCTCTTATTAGTTCAGAAGTAAAACATGACACCTGATCGCACAATATCTTGTGCGGGAATCCAATGCGAAAAAACATCTCTATTAGTCCCTCTGCGACGGTAGCGGAATCGATCGACGGCAGAGCTACCGCGTCTGGGCATCGGGTGGCGAAGTCTACCAGAGTCAGTATGTAGCGGTTCCCCATACGCGATGTGTGCTTCAAGTCCAATCATGTCCACTGCCACTCTATCAAAGGGCGTGTCGATTAAAGGCATGCGACCAAGGGGTGCCTTTCCAACCTTGTTCTTAGGGTAAGTCCGCTGACATGTGTCCCATGAGCGCACATATTTCATTACTGCCTCTTGGACCCAGGCCAATAGAACGCTCCCAGAACCCGATCGATTGTTCTTTTCCTATCCTGATGCCCCGACATCGATGTTTCGTGAGCCAAAGCCACCATTTGACCAAGCATGTCTTGAGGTCGCTACACTTGTTGGGTCAATCTGTCTGTGGGTCCCCGGTAGTAACGGTATAGTATTCCCTTTTTTTATCTCGAACGAATGCGATGCTAGTCTTCCTTGGAACACTTGACCGACTTTACTTCTACATGAATCTAAAGTATTGTCTTCTTTTTGAGCTTTACCGAGCTCTTCTCTGGTTATATCCAATGCGCTCATATTGACCTTGGATAAGGTCGACAGTTTTCGGCCCTTGATGCCGACCACCACAGAATCTGGTGGTCCTTCTTCTTCCTTGGTTCCCTTTTCTCTCGGTGTAGACTCATGTTTCATGACTCTCTCTTTCCACTTATCATACAGCGTTTGGTACCTCCCGTGCTTCTGGAACATTACCAACGATAACGTCGTACAAAGGTCTTGCCACGCGTTTGACCACCGAACTACCCGAGAAATAAGGTGAATGTATCTCGACCTCTGCTTCAGGAGCGGTAATGCTACTGCCATCCGCGAGAAACAACGTAGCTGTGGTGCCTGTAAGAGCTTCGTCTGGCACAAGAGATCGACGGACTACTAGCGTGTTACTTCCTGTATCTCGCAGAACTGACACTGTCTGGCCAAGCACTAGGCCCTGCAACACCGGTATCTCGCGAGTCACAGCTTTTGTGTCAGTTCTCATTGCGCTAGCAACGTTTTCCTCTTGTTCGTTGGATGGGGCATTGGTACCTTCGGTTGGGTCTTCTTCCTGAGACAGCAGGCAAGATGTTTTCTTTATCGAGCCGTCTATTTTTGTGCAGAGCTTGGTATCGTGCCCTGGCTTGTGGCAATAACCACAGTAAGGTTGTTTAAGCTTAGTTCGGCAATCTGAGGCCCTGTGACCGACCTTGCCACATACAAAACACTTTACTGCTGTTTTCAAGGGCACGCTTCCGCTCTTCTCCGTGGCACTACTGTTCTCCGTTTTCTCACTGAACAGGAGCAGGTTAGGCTGTCTTTCTGCCTCTAAGAAGTCATCGGCGGCCTCTGCCATGTCATGAAGTTTGCTGTGCTTCTTCTCACGAAGAAACAGCGCCAGCTGGTGATGGCAGTTGCTCAAAAATTGCTCCGTGACTATTAGATTACGGATTGCCAAATACTCTTTGTCTGTCTTAGACATTTCAGCCCACCGATCAAAGAAACTCAAGAGCATCGTCGCTTACTGTTTTCCGGTCTCGCCATCTTGTGGCTTGCTCTGGCGGAACTTCTCCCTGTAGCCCTCCGCCGTAAAGTGAAAACGTTGAAGCAAGGCTAACTTGGCCTTATCGTAGTCGAGGGAGTCTTCCGGAGACAACCGTCCTAAGACGTTTAAAGCCTCTCCACTCAAAGACAAGCTCAAAGCTGTGGCCCACTTTTCTTTCGGCCACTCCTGTCCGGTGGCGACGTTTTCGAACCTTTTTAGGTACGCATCCAAGTCGTCCCGGTTTTCATTGAATCCTGGAATTAAGCTGTGTGGATTCACGTTGAAAAATGTGTTTCCTCTAGATCCTCGGTCAGCGGTTCTCGCCTTTCACGATTGCCTTGCGCTTTGGCAAATACATAAATTACCACATATTTGTGCGGTGAATGGCGGCCACAGCAAGACTTAATGTAAGGACGCTTGCGCAGGACCAGAAGGGAGAGGAATAAAATTTCCACCGACGTTGGTCTTTGCAGTTCCCACTGGGCTCCCCAAGGACGTCAAGTGTGTTGAACTATCCAGAGGAATCTAAAAGGTGTAATATGTGTAATACTTGTCTTTAATGCTGTGGCCACCGGAAAATGAATGGAGCAACACGCATTGAACACAAAAGTGAGAAAAAAACATAAAAGGAAATAAACGAGGTCAACGTCTTGTGATCAAAAAAGCAAAACCACACCATAACGATAGAGAACGCAAGATAAAATAAGTTATGCGGAACAAGAACTACACACGTGTTCTGAATCTATTCAAGCAGATTAAACCCCTCCTTAGAACATACGCGATAAGATAAGCTAAATCGTGACGTGATAGTCCCAGGGCCCTTCCCAACTCGACTGTCTCCCGACACATCATACTCCTTGCTCCAAGAACCATGCCATGCGATGAGAAACCCTTACGTGCGTCAAACCTATCTCTAAGGACGGCATACTTAGTTGCCTTTTCTTTAGCCTTACTCTTCAGTACACCTTCATTGGCGTCCCAGACCACAGCCAGATCGATCACAATGATCTCGTCCCCCGATTCAATGACGAGGTCGGGTTTCAACCTGACCCCATCGCTAGAGGTAAACCTATGCTCCTCACTGACATCAATACCAGGGTTTTTGTCTGCGATCAATCTCGCGAACTGTTTGGCCACGTAATTGCGGCGCTCCGTTCGTGCCAGATGAATAGACTGACATTCTCGAAGTATGTGGAACACAGTCTCAGGTTTCTCACCGCACCGGCGGCAAAGCCGTGATGTAGGGTCTGTCCTTTGTTTATTAGTTAATGCCCTGGTTGGGTACAAGTTAGTACGCATCCTCAAAGCCTTAATCCTATCCCCTTCCTTGAGCAATTTCGAGTCATATTACAGCCATGTATTGGCAATAGCCTGATCCTGGTGTGTTAACAGATCCTTGTTACTGTATCTAGCCTTAAGGTTAGTCCACCAATGGTTGAAACCTCGCTGAAGAGCAGCAGTGACATCTGCAGGAGCTGTAATGCCGGAAGGGATTCTGAAAACGTGAGATAGCCCAGAATAATTCCTATGTACGACAGAATCGAATAGACTGTCAACGAAGGAACTGCCCAATCGAAGTAACCTAACTAAGCTTGTAAAGTGGACCGACTGTGCGACTCGGTGAAGTTGGATAATTTCCAGCCCCCCGCATTTAGAAGGTAGATAGATAAGCTGCAACTGCAAATTCTTCTGCCTTATTGCTTCCAATTGTAACGACTCCTTTCTCGCCTCGCGTTCTGCAGCTCCTTCATCTCGTGCCCGCGCCTCCTGCTCGTCTAGCCACGCCTTCAGCTTTGCGCCCTCGAGCCCCATGCGTTCTGCCAAAACCGATAAATCGCCTCGTACGCTCGCCATAATCTTAATGCTCCTAACACCACTACAACATTAACAGATTCTTCCTGTCGTAGCGGACGCCAATTTGTCATGCAGGTTTACGGTATTCTGCGTCGTTACTGTGAGACGGAGGCTCAGAGAAAAGAAATGACGAAGCCGGGTTAAAAGGAAATAAGAAAAGTAAGAAACTTTAAGTAGGGATGAGAATGAAAATGAAGGACTAACAAAACAGAAGATCTGTCTTAAATCACAACATGATGCGAGTCTTCTACTGTCCCGCTCTAACACTCAAAAATAAAAAGTCACCGGTGGTGTTGATGGCGGCGATGGCTTGGTAGGCAGGCGCGTGATGAGGCGGCGTTGCTGACGACGTCACAGTCGCCGACCGGCACGTCGGAGCTTGACCGAAGACGTGGTAGGCTGCTTGCTGTCACCAGATCTGTTGCTGCTCCTATGCTCCACTTGAAGTGTCGCACGGGTCCGTTTCCGCAGGGAACAGCCACACACGAGGTTTTGCCCTCCACGGGCAGTTTGGATCGGGAGTCGAGCTCGAGCACCAAGGACGCGACCTGGTCCAGTCACGGCCGGACCTCCTTGAGACCGCATAGCTCCGAGTATACCGTGGGCAGCTGGAGCGTCATGGCCTTGTCGGACTTCTCGCGTCGGGTCCGGAACCCGACTCGCAGTCGCGCGACACCAGTGATCCGCGCTCCAGACTGTTCCAGCCTTTCTGCCTCGCCCCGTATTGGAACGTTTCTTCTTTTTTCTCCTCTTGGCCGTGCCCTCTTCTCAGTGGTCTTCCCCAAGGGCCTTTACCGTGCTTTTTCCCGCGAACTTTCTCTTCGTTTGGCGGGCCTGGTTTTCACACGTGATATTTCGCGCCGCCATCGTGGTCTTCCCTTCGTTGCTTAGTCGTCGCTGCCGTTGCCTCCGAACACGTCTCGCAACACTACGGTGCCACCACATTTAAACACCACCGCGTCAAGGCGTCACTACACTACACCAAAATGGGGCCCTTATTGCGACAGTTTTTCTGCACGAAAATCTGTTGCTCAGTTTTCACGAAGGGGAAAGAAACCACCCCAATAGTCTGAAAACCGCAAATTGTCCAATTTCAATATATCGGCGGTTGACTGCTATGTGTGGGTTACTGCAATGAGATAAAATGTTCGTGTGGTATGTAAATGGAATCAGAGTGTAGTCATTGAATCCGGCTCATGTAGTCCGCCCCGACATATTCAGACCCTTTGATGTGTTCTATGTTGAACTCATATTCCTGCAGGGCTAAACTCCATCTTAATAGTCTGCTTTTTAGATGTTTTGCCTGCGATAAATATTGCAATGGTTCATGATCGGTTTGAAGTAAAAAAGGGGATTTCATATAAAAGTATGTGGAACTTTTCGATAGCCCACACAAGAGCTAAAGACTCACGCACTGTCGGCGAGTACTTCTGTTCTCGAGGCAATAATTGCCCGCTAGCGTATGAGGCAGGATGTAATACGGACCCATGCTGTGGCATAAGAACTGCGCCTATACAAGTATCAGACGCGTCACTGCGTAGTATGAAAGTTCGTTTGAGATCCGGAGTTTTGACGATAGGTACTTGAGTGAGTGCCTTCTTGAGGGTTTCGAAGGCGTCTTCTTTCTCGCTGTTCCAGCTGACCTCGTTACTTTCTCTTTTCTTGGTCATTTCTGTTAGGGGCTGAGCCTTTTCTGCATAATGGGGTATCAAACCACGGTAATAACCCGCCAGGCCAAGGAAAGAGCGTAGTTGTTTTTTGGTATCAGGTTTTTCAGCTCTCACTACTTTCAAATTGTGTATTCCACTGGTCGAATTGTTCCGCCTCCAAGTCGATGACCAAGAAAAACAACTGACGTTACGCCAACTTCACACTTCTGGGGCTTGACCGTCAGTCCAGCCTCGTGGATTCTCCTCAGCAATTGACGCAGGGTGTCAGTATGCTCTTCCCATGTCGTCGTAGCGATGAGCACGTCATCAGTGTAGTGAACGACAGTTGGTAAGCCCTGAAGAAGGCGTCTCTTTAATCGGGTAAATACCGCCGATGCCGTCTTGATCCCGAACGGCTTGTACAGATAATGTCCTTATTGAGTGGAGAATGCTATCTTTGGCTGAGAATTCTTGTCCAAAGGCAGTTGCCTATATCTTTTAGCTGGTTCAAACTTTGAAAAGAACCTTCTCGCGCCGATCTTAGCAAACATTACATATGTCCTTGGGATAGGTTCCGCGTCGGAAATTAAGACATTATTAACCCGACAGAGAATCGATGCAAGCGCGACACCTCTTGTCCGGTTTCTTAACCAACACCAACGGGGAGCTGTATGGCGAGTTTGACCGTTCAATCACTCCAAGCCTTAACATATCTTGCACTTCTTTCTCGGTTACTTCCTTCCTTGCAAAAGGCAATCGGTACTGCTGAGTGTCGATGGGCTCAGAGGTAGCTTGTAGCTTGTTCTGTGTACTTGGAAGCAGTATGAGTGCTCGATCACCAATGTTCAGCCGAAGGGTTTTACTTCCTCTGTCATAATAGTTCTTCTGGGTCACTTCAGCGCGTGTCAAGTTCTCTTGTGCCAACAATAATGTCTTCTCCAGGCGATCCCTGAGGTCTAAGACGTATCCATGCGTGATCTTCCTCGCGCATGTGGTCTCCAGTCCATAACTCTTTGAGTATGCTGAGCGGCCCTCGAACATGTCTGCCGTACATCAATTCAAACGGCGACAAGCCCATACTGGCTCGCGGTACTTCGCGGTATGCAAAGAGCAGGGGTGCCAGCAATCGATCCCACGACTTGGGTTCTTCTTGACACAACTTCCGCAGCATTTGCTTCAATGTTCCATTGAATCTCTCTACCAAGCCATTACACATGGGATGGTAATGCGTCTATTTGAGGTGTTTGATGGCGAATGAATCATTTACCTCTCTTATTAGTTCAGAAGTAAAGCATGACACCTTATCGCACAATATCTTGTGCGGGAATCCAATGCGAAAAAACATCTCTATTAGTCCCTCTGCGACGGTAGCGGAATCGATCGACGGCAGAGCTACCGCGTCTGGGCATCGGGTGGCGAAGTCTACCAGAGTCAGTATGTAGCGGTTCCCCATACGCGATGTGTGCTTCAAGTCCAATCATGTCCACTGCCACTCTATCAAAGGGCGTGTCGATTAAAGGCATGCGACCAAGGGGTGCCTTTCCAACCTTGTTCTTAGGGTAAGTCCGCTGACATGTGTCCCATGAGCGCACATATTTCATTACTGCCTCTTGGACCCAGGCCAATAGAACGCTCCCAGAACCCGATCGATTGTTCTTTTCCTATCCTGATGCCCCGACATCGATGTTTCGTGAGCCAAAGCCAGCATTTGACCACGCATGTCTTGAGGTCGCTACACTTGTTGGGTCAATCTGTCTGTGGGTCCCCGGTAGTAACGGTATAGTATTCCCTTTTTTTATCTCGAACGAATGCGATGCTAGTCTTCCTTGGAACACTTGACCGACTTTACTTCTACATGAATCTAAAGTATTGTCTTCTTTTTGAGCTTTTACCGAGCTCTTCTCTGGTTATATCCAAGGCGCTCATATTGACCTTGGATAAGGTCGACAGTTTTCGGCCCTTGATGCCGACCACCACAGAATCTGGTGGTCCTTCTTCTTCCTTGGTTCCCTTTTCTCTCGGTGTAGACTCATGTTTCATGACTCTCTCTTTCCACTTATCATACAGCGTTTGTACCTCCCGTGCTTCTGGAACATTGCCAACGATAACGTCGTACAAAGGTCTTAGCCACGCGTTTGACCACCGAACTACCCGAGAAATAAGGTCAACGTATCTCGACCTCTGCTTCAGGAGCGGTAATGCTACTGCCATCCGCGAGAAACAACGTAGCTGTGGTGCCTGTAAGAGCTTCGTCTGGCACAAGAGATCGACGGACTACTAGCGTGTTACTTCCTGTATCTCGCAGAACTGACACTGTCTGGCCAAGCACTAGGCCCTGCAACACCGGTATCTCGCGAGTCACAGCTTTTGTGTCAGTTCTCACCTGCGCTAGCAACGTTTCCCTCTTGTTCGTTGGATGGGGCATTGGTACCTTCGGTTCGGTCTTCTTCCTGAGACAGCAGGCAAGATGTTTTCTTCATCGAGCCGTCTATTTTTGTGCAGAGTCCTTGGTATCGTGTCCCTGGCTTGTGGCAATAAGCCACAGTAAGGTTGTTTAAGCTTAGTTCGGTCAATCTGAGGCCCTTGTGACCGACCTTGTCCACATACAAAACACTTTACTGCTGTTTTCAAGGGCACGCTTCCGCTCTTCTCCTGTGGCACTACTGTTCTCCGTTTTCTCACTGAACAGGAGCAGGTTAGGCTGTCTTTCTGCCTCTAAGAAGTCATCGGCGGCCTCTGCCATGTCATGAAGTTTGCTGTGCTTCTTCTCACGAAGAAACAGCGCCAGCTGGTGATGGCAGTTGCTCAAAAATTGCTCCGTGACTATTAGATTACGGAGTTGCAAATACTCTTTGTCTGTCTTAGACATTTCGACCCACCGATCAAAGAAACTCAAGAGCATCGTCGCGTACTGTTTTCCGGTCTCGCCATCTTGGGGCTTGCTCTGGCGGAACTTCTCTCTGTAGCCCTCCGCCGTAAAGTGAAAACGGTGAAGCAAGGCTAACTTGGCCTTATCGTAGTCGAGGGAGTCTTCCGGAGACAACCGTCCGAAGACGTTTAAAGCCTCTCCACTCAAAGACAAGCTCAAAGCTGTGGCCCACTTTTCCTTTCGGCCACTCCTGTCCGGTGGCGACGTTTTCGAACCTTTTTAGGTACGCATGGCAAGTCGTCCCGGTTTTCATTGAATCCTGGAATTAAGCTGTGTGGATTCACGTTGAAAAATGCGTTTCCTCTAGATCCTCGGTCAGCGGTTCTCGCCTTTCACGATTGCCTTGCGCTTTGGCAATACATAAATTACCACATATTTGTGCGGTGAATGGCGGCCACAGCAAGACTTAATAGTAAGGACGCTTGCGCAGGACCAGAAGGGAGAGGAATAAAATTCCCACCGACGTTGGTCCTTGCAGTCCCCACTGGGCTCCCAAGGACGTCAAGTGTGTTGAACTATCCAGAGGAAGCTAAAAGGTGTAATATGTGTAATACATGTCTTCAATGCTGGAGCCACCGGAAAATGAATGGAGCAACGTGCATTGAACACTGAAAATGAGAAAAAAGACATAAAATGAAATAAACGAGGTCAACGTCTTGTGATGAAAAAAGCAAAACCACACCATAACGATAAGAGAACGCAGAGATAAAATAGTTATGCGGAACAAGAACTACACACGTGTTCTGAATCTATTCAAGCAGATTAAACCCCCCTTAGAACAGACGCGCTAAGATAAGCTAAATCGTGACGTGATAGCCCCAGGGCCCTTCCCAACTCGACTGTCTCCCGACACATCATACTCCTTGCTCCAAGAACCATGCCATGCGATGAGAAACCCTTACGGGCGTCAAACCTACCTCTGAGGAGAGCATACTTAGTTGCCTTTTCTTGAGCCTTGCTCTTCAGTACCCTTCACTGGCGTCCCAGACCACAGCCACATCGATCACAATGACCTCGTCCCCCGATTCAATGACGAGGTCGGGTTTCAACCTGACCCCATCGCTAGCGGGCAACCTTCCCATTGATGAGGCATGCATTGCTTCATAAGCTACATAAATTTTGCATTGCCTCCGTGATCGGCCCACCGATGATCGGCCCGCCGGTCAACCCCATGTATTTTCTTGGGGCCTCATTTATTTACGTGGGAAAGATGCCACCCTGTTGGCGTTAGACACGACACTGCTGCCAAAATTGCTGGGGTACTCGTCAAACATTTACTATCCTGTTTTGCGGCTGCTGGTTGCTGCAATACATTCTATTTTATTCACCGCTATTTCAAGTTCATGTGGGTCCTAGTTCACAGCCGACGTTTGCAGAACAAGTCCGGCAAACGTTACTGTATTTTCTTTCTTTTCCTAGGCGTCGCATGCTATTACATGCTGGGTCTCGTAGACTGGTTCTCCTTCCACCAGCAATCTCGAAGTGGCGAAACTTTGGTCTATGAATTTGTTGATGACAGAGAGCGGCAAGTTCACTGGAATGCAAACGGAACGATAATTAAGGAGCATTAAAAAAAAAGGCGTCCCATTTGCTCACGTTTGTGTGAGCACAAACGAAACGAATGCGCTGAATAAGAAACAGAAGCAGCGGCATTTGCCCGCTGAGAAGACCGATCAATACGCAGTGCGAGACAACTTGTCAAATGACATCGAAACGTATTCGAATTTAGACCGAAAAAGAAAAAAAAAATCACAGCATATCCACGGAGTGAATGATGATGAGTGGGCGAAGCTGCGGAGGTTCATCGGTAAACCGTGAATCTTCCGTGAATTCTGCCCAGTACATCATCACCGACGTGAGATCGGGCGCGTTTATACTAAAGGTTCGATGAGTTATGACGACTTTGCAGCTCACTTTAATTTTACATGTACGCTGTGAATTTTCATTGTTTAGAAAACCATTGCTTAGAAAAATCTGGCGTCTTTCGTTAAGAAGCTGGCGTTTTTTTTCGTTTTGCTTTAGAAAACATCTGGCGTTCTTTCGTTTTGCTTTTACAAACATCTGCGTCTTTCGTTGGTTTATTTCATCAATCACCGGCGTTTTTGAACAAAATTTTATTGTTTAATCACGCACAGGGGAAAATCTCACCAGGCACTTCTTGGAGGTAAACAATGGCTGCTAATGGGAATGAGAGACAGAAGAAGTCGGCTTTTAGCTAACATTTACACTTCTACTTCTACTAACGTTTCCTACTGGAACATGCCAATGGCTGCTAATGGGGAATGAGAGACAGAAGAATTCGGCTTTTAGTTAACGCGCACGCTGCGAATTTTTTATTGTTCAACAACGCACAGGAAAAATCTCCCACCGGCACCACCTTGGAGGTCAAAGCGTAAGACTGGTTACGCACTACGACTACGACTACGAGGGACGAACGGGTGCCGCCTTAAGGAGCTTCGCCCCTAAAAAACACTGAATCGTCGGGACGGCACATCACAAAGTTGCCATGCGCACCGAAGCCGTAGTTGTAACGAAATTGTTTTTGAACTGCTCTGATAGCGTCCGCGCAACAGTAGTTGTTCGTGTACTCACAAATTCTCATATTTTGCGGCCTAAGGTTCACAGCGCGGTGCCAAAACGCGCTCGTAGCAAAAGCGAAACCATCAGTACGAACATACATGCATACGCTCATACATGCAGAGGCACCGTTTGTCGTCGCGAACCCGGGCGATCGCTGGCTTGAGGCTTCTTCCTGTTATGCTCCGTTTGGTTATACAGGCAGTCTATTCTAACGAGATATTTCACATAGTTTGCACTCGGCGAGTGACTACCTTTCACGCAAGAGGCCGGTTCAGGGGTCTCAAACGCGGTGACCGCGTGAAGCGGGAGCTCGGTTTTCTGCAGAGACAGCAACTCTAGACTATCTTGTGCTTTCAGTTCGTCGAAAATGATTACTTTGACAGTAAAGAACACAGTTCCTTTCCAAAGTACTTAAAGAAATGCCCTGGAGGGCTTCCGCAAGGTGTTTTTGTAGAGCGTCGACAGCAAAACCTACGGGGAGCGCGCCGGCGGTATCCTTCCTAGCACGCAATCGAGGCGCGTCCGATAGAGGGCGACTCCGTAACTCCTCGAGGCCAATACAAGTATGAGACGCGTCACTGCGTAGTATGAAAGTTCGTTTGAGATCCGGAGTCTTGACGATAGGTACTTGAGTGAGTGCCTTCTTGAGGGTTTCGAAGGCGGCTTCTCTCTCGCTGTTTCAGCTGACCTTGTTACTTTCTCTTTTCTTGGTCATTTCTGTTAGGCGCTGAGCCTTTTCAGCGTAATGGGGTATCGAACCACGGTTATAACCCACCAGGCCAAGGAAAGAGCGTAGTTGTTTATTGGCATCGGGTTTTGGAACTCCGACTGCTTTGAAATTGTGTATTCCGCTGGTCGAATTGTTCCGCCTCCAAGTCGATGACCAAGAAAAACAACTGACGTTACGGCAGCTTCACACTTCTGGGGCTTGACCATCAGTCCAGCCTCGCGGATTCTCCTCAGCAATTGACGCAGGGTGTCAGTATGCTCTTTCCATGTCGTCGTAGCGATGAGCACGTCATCAGTGTAGTGAACGACATTTGGTAAGCCCTGGAGAAGGCGTCTCTGTAATCGGGTAAATACCGCCGATGCCGTCTTGATACCGAACTGCTTGTAGAGGAAATGATAATGTCCAGTGGAGAATGCCGTCTTTGGCTGAGAATTCTTGTCCAAAGGCACTTGCCAATATCTTTTAGTTAGTTCAAACTTTGAAAAGAACCTTCTCGCGCCGATCTCAGCAAACATTACATCTGTCATTGGGATAGGTTCCGCGTCGGAAATTAAGACATCATTAATCCGACGGAAGTCGATGCAAGCGTGATAGCTCTTGTACGGATTCTTAACCAACACATACGGGGAGTTGTATGGCGACTTTGACCGTTCAATCACTCGAAGCCTTAACTATCTTGCACTTCTTTCTCGATACTTCCTGATTGCAAATGGCAATGGGTACTGCTGACTGTCGATGGACTCAGAGGTGGTCAATTGAAGACGGCAATCGAATAAATTGTTTTTTCCCGGTATTCGGAAAGACGTCTTGATAACTCGCCAAGATCTCGCGAAGGTCTTTGCGTTGGCTTTCCCGTAAGTCGTGACCAAGCTTAATACCGTCTGTACCAGAGCCTTCAGTAGCCTTGCAGGTAGGTATCGGCGTGGTCTGTCTCTTCCTCCTCGACCTCAATGAAAGACGCCGACTGTGATGCGTTTTCAGGTTGACGTTTCTTCATAACGTTTGTAACATGTTGATGTGGAAGAGCTTAGGATTTTGTCCCATGTCTAACCAGTAATCAATGTTGGCCTTCTTTCCGGTCAACGGAAAGGGTCCCTTCCACTGAATCAGTAGCTTGTTCTCTTTAATTGGAAGCAGTATGAGTGCTCGATCACCAATGTTAAGCCGACGGGTTTTACTTCCTCTGTCATAATAGTTCTTCTGGGTCACTTTAGCGCGGGTCAAGTTCTCTTGTGCCAACAATAATGTCTTCTCCAGACGATCCCTGAGGTCTAACACGTATCCATACGTGGTCTTTACTTCTTCGCGTATGTGGTCTCCTGTCCATAACTCTTTGAGTATGCTGAGTGGTCCTCGAACATGTCTGCCGTACAACAATTCAAACGGCGAAAAGCCCATACTGGCTTGCGGTACTTCGCGGTACGCAAAGAGCAGGGGTGCCAGCAATCTATCCCACGACTTGGGTTCTTCTTGACACAACTTCCGCAGCATTCGCTTCAATGTTTCATTGAATCTCTCTACCAAGACATTACACATGCAATCGTCAGGCGTCTATTTGAGGTGTTTGATGCTAAAAATCATTTACCTCTCTCATTAGTTCAGAAGTAAAGCATGACGCCTGTTCGCACAATATCTCGTGCGGGAATCCAGTGCACGAAAAATCTCTATTAGTTCCTCTGCGACGGTAGCGGAATCGATCGACGGTAGCGGCGGTAGCGGAATCGATCGGGTGGCGAAGTCTACCAGAGTCAGTATGTAGCGGTTCCCCATACGCGATGCGCGCTTTAGAAGTCCAATGATGTCCACTGCCACTCTTTCAAAGGGCGCGTCGAATAAAGGCATGCGACCAAGGGCTGTCTTTCCAACCTTGTTCTTAGGGTAGGTCCGCTGACATGTGTCGCATGAGCGCACATATCTCATTACTGCCTCTTGGACCCAGGCCAATAGAACGCTCCCAGAACTCGATCGATTGTTCATGTCCTGATGCCCCGACATCAAAGTTTCCAGAGCTAAAGCCAGCATTCGACCACGCAAGTCTTGAGGTCGCAGCTCTTGTTGGGTCAATCTGTCTGTGGGTCCCCGGTAGTAACGGTATAGTATTCCATTTTTTTATCTCGAACGAATGGGATGCTGGTGTTCCTTGGACCACTTGACCGACTTTCCTTCTACATGAATCTAAAGTATTGTCTTCTTTTTGAGCTTTACCGAGCTCTTCTCTGGTTATATCCAAGGCGCTCATATTGACCTTGGATAAGGTCGACAGTTCTCGGCCCTTGATGCCGACCACCACAGTCTCTGGTGGTCCTTCTTCCTTGGTTCCCTTTTGTCTCGGTGTAGACTCACGTTTCATGACTCTCTCTTTCCACTTATCATACGGGGTTTTGTACTTCCCGTGCTTCTGGAACATTGCCAACGATAACGTCGTACAAAGGTCTTACCATGCGTTTGACCAACGAACTATCCGAGAAATAAGGTCAACGTATTTCGACCTCTGCTTCAGGAACGGTAATGCTACTGCCATCCGCGAGAAACAACGTAGCTGTAGTGCCTGTAAGAGCTTCGTCTGGCACAAGAGATCGACGGACTACTAGCGTGGTACTTCCTGTGTCTCGCAGAACTGACACTGTCTGGCCAAGCACTAGGCCCTGCAACACCGGTATCTCGCGAGTCACAGCTTTTGTGTCAGTTCTCACCGCGCTAGCAACGTTTCCCTCTTGTTCGTTGGATGGGGCATTGGTACCTTCGGTTTGGTCTTCTTCCTCAGACAGCAGGCAAGATGTTTCCTTCATCGAGCCGTCTATTTTTGTGCGGACTTGGTATCGTGTCCTGGCTTGTGGCAATAGCCACAGTAAGGTTGTTTAAGCTTAGTTCGGTAATCTGAGGCCTTGTGACCGACCTTGCCACATACAAAACTCTTTACTGCTGTTTTCAAGGGCACGCTTCCGCTCTTCTCCGTGGCACTACTGTTCTCCGCTTTCTCACGGAACAGGAGCAAGCTGGGCTGTCTTTGTGCATCTAAGAAGTCATCGGCGGCCTCTGCCATGTCATGAAGTTTGCTGTGCTTCTTCTCACAAAGAAACAGCGCCAGCTGGTGATGGCAGTTGCTCAAAAAATGCTCCGAGAATATTAGATTACGGAGTGCCAAATACTCTTTGTCTGTCATAGACATTTCGACCCACCGATCAAGGAAACTCAAGAGCATCGTCGTATACTGTTTTCCGGTCTCGCCATCTTGTGGCTTGCTCTGACGGAACATCTCCCTGTAGCCCTCCGCCGTAAAGTGAAAACGTTGAAGCAACGCTAACTTGGCCTTATCGTAGTAGAGGGAGTCTTCAGGAGACAACCGTCCGAAGACGTTTAAAGCCTCTCCACTCAAAGACAACCTCAAAGCTGTGGCCCACTTTCCTTTCGGCCACTCCTGTCCGGTGGCGACGTTTTCGAACCTTTTTAGGTAGGCATCCAAGTCGTCCCGGTTTTCATTGAATCCTGGAATTAAGCTGTGAGGATTCACGTTGAAAATTGCGTTTCCTCTAGATCCTCGGTCAGCGGTTCCCGCCTTTCCACGATTGCCTTGCGCTTTGGCAAATACATAAATTGCCACATATTTGTGCGGTGAATGGCGGCCACAGCAAGTCTTAATGTAAGGAGGCTTGCGCAGGACCAGTAGGGAGAGTAATAAAATCCCCACCGACGTTGGTCTTGGCAGTCCCCACTGGGCTCCCCAAGGACGTCAAGTGTGTTGAACTATCCAGAGAAAGCTAAAAGGTGTAATATGTGTAATACTTTTCTTTAATGCTGTGGCCACCGGAAAATCAATGGAGCAACGCGCATTGAACATAAAATGACATAAAATGAAATAAATGAAAAAGACATAAAATGAAATAAACGAGGTCAACGTCTTGTGATGAAAAAAGCAAAACCACACCATAACGATAAAGAACGCGAGATAAAATAAGTTATGCGGAACAAGAACTACACACGTGTTCTGAATCTATTCAAGCAGATTAAACCCCCCCTTAGAACACACGCGCTAAGATAACCTAAATCGTGACGAGATAGCACCAGGGCCCTTCCCAACTCGACTGTCTCCCGACACATCATACACCTTGCTCATACACCTTGCTCCTTACGTGCGTCAAACCTATCTCTAAGGACAGCATACTTAGTTGCCTTTTCTTGAGCCTTGCTCTTCAGTACACCTTCATTGGCGTCCCAGACCACAGCCAGATCGATCACAATGACCTCGTCCCCGGACTCAATGACGAGGTCGGGTTTCAACCTGAACCCATCGCTAGAGGTAAACCTATGCTCCTCACTGACCTTAATACCACGGTTTTTGTCTGCGATCAATCTCGCGAGCTGTTTGGCCACGTAATTGTGGCGCTCCGTTCGTGCCAGATGAATAGACTGACATGCTTGAAGTATGTGGAACACAGTCTCAGGTTTCTCACCGCACCGGCGGCAAAGCCGTGATGTAGGGTCTGTACTTTATTAGTTAATGCCCTGGTTGAGTACAGGTTAGTACGCATCCTTAAAGCCTTAATCCTATCCCCTTCCTTGAACAATTTCGAGTCATATTACAGCCATGTATTGACAATAGCCTGATCCTGATGTGTAAACAGATCCTTGTTACTGTATCTAGCCTTAAGGTTAGTGCACCATTGGTTGAAACCTCGCTGAAGAGCAGCAGTGACATCTGCAGGAGCTGTAATACCGGAAGGGATTCTGAAAACGTGAGATAGCCCAGAATAATTCCTATGTGAGACAGAATCGAATAGACTGTCAACGAAGAAACTGCCCAATCGAAGTACCCTAAGCTTTTAAAGTGGACCGATTGTGCGACTCGGTGAAGTTGGATAATTCCCAGCCCCCCGCATTTACAAGGTAGATAAGCTGCAACTCCAAATTCTTCTCCCTTATTGCTTCCAACTGTAACGACTCCTTTCTCGCCTCTTGGTCTGCAGCTCGTTCATCTCGTTCCCGCGCCTCCTGCTCGTCTAGCCACGCCTTCAGCTCTGCGCCCTCGAGCCCCATGCGCTGTGACAAAACCGATAAATTGCCTCGTACGCTCGCCATATTCTTAATGCTCCTAACACCACTACAACATTAACAGCTTCGTCCTGTCGTAGCGCACGCCAATTTGTCATGCAGGTTTACGGTATTCTACGTCGTTACTCTGAGACGGAGGCTCAGAGAAAAGAAATGACGAAGCCGGGTTAAAAGGAAATAAGAAAAGTAAGAAACTTTAAGTAGGAATGAGAATGAAAATGAAGGACTAACAAAATAGAAGATCTGTCTTAAATTACAAGATGAAGCGAGTCTTCTACTGTCCCAATCTAACACTCAAAAATAAAAAGTCACCGGTGGTGTTGATGGCGGCGATGGCTTGGTAGGCAGGCGCGTGATGATGCGGCGATGCTGACGACGTCACAGTCGCCGACCGGCACGTCGGAGCTTGACCGAAGACGTGGTAGGCTGCTTTCTGTCGCCAGATCTGTTGCTGCACCTATGCTCCACTTGAAGTGTCGCACGGGTCCATTTCCGGCAGGGAACAGCCACACAGGAGGTTCTGCCCTCCACGGGCAGTTTGGATCGGGAGTCGAGCTCGAGCACCAAGGACGCGACCTGGTCCAGTCACGGACGGAACTCCTTGAGACCGCATACCTCCGAGTGTATCGTGGGCAGCTGGAGCGTCATGGCCTTGTCGGACTTCTCGCGTCGGGTCCGGAACCCGACTCGCAGTCGCGCGACAGCAGTGATGCGCGCTCCAGACTCTTCCAGCATTTCTGACTGGACCCGTCTTGGAACGTTTCTTCTTTTTTCTCCTCTTGACCGTGCCCTCTTCTCATTGGTCTTCCCCAAGGGCCTTCACCGTGCTTTTTCCCGCGAAATTTCTCTTCGTTCGGCGGGCCTGGTTTTCACACGTGTTATTTCGCGTGGCCGTCGTCGTCTTCCCTTCGTTGCTTAGTCGTCGCTGCCGTTTCCTCCGAACACGTCTCGCAATACTACGGTGCCACCACATTTAAACACCAACGCGTCAAGGCGTCACTACACTTTACCACAATAGGGCCATTTTTGGGAGAGTTTTTGTGCACGAAAAACTGTTGCTCAGGTTTCACGAAGGAGAAAAAACCATCACAATAGTCTGAAAACCACAAATTGTCCAATTTCAATATATCGGCGGTTGACTGCTATGTGCGGCTGCAATGAGATAAAATCTTCGCGAGGTAAGCACATGACATCAGAGTATAGTCATTGAATCGGGCTCATGTAGTCCGCGCCGACATATTCAGACCCCTTGATGTGTTGTATGTGGAATTCATACTCCTGCAGGGCTAAACTCCATCTTAATACTCTGCTGTTCAGATGTTTTTTTGCGATAAATATTGCAAGGGTCGGTTTGAACAATACATTGGATTCCAGATATAAGTATGTGGTACTTTTCGATAGCCCACACAAGAGCTAAAGACTCACGCACCCTCGCCGAGTTCTTCTGTTCTCTAGGCAATAATTGCCCGCTAGCGTGTGAGGCAGGATGTAATACGGACTCATGCTCTTGCATAAGAACTGCGCCTATACAAGTATCAGACGCGTCACTGCGTAGTATGAAAGTTCGTTTGAGATCCGGAGTCTTGACGATAGGTACTTGAGTGAGTGCCTTCTTGAGGGTTTCGAAGGCGACCTCTCTCTCGCTGTTCCAGCTGACCGCGTTACTTTCTCTTTTCTTGGTCATTTCTGTTAGGGGCTGAGCCTTTTCTGCGTAATGGGGTATCGAACCACGGTAATAACCCGCCAGACCAAGTAAAGAGCGTAGTTGTTTCTTGGTATCGGGTTTTGGAGTTCTGACTACTTGGAAATTGTGTATTCCACTGGTCGAATTGTTCCGACTCCAAGTCGATGACCAAGAAAAACAACTGACGTTGCGCCAACTTCACACTTCTGGGGCTTGACCGTCAGTCCAGCCTCGCGGATTCTCCTCAGCAATTGACGCAGGGTGTCAGTACCCTAGTAGCACTAATTGTTGCCTTAATATTGAGTCAACATTACCTTTTGAGATTGCCTCGACGTGGCTAGCGTCCTACTTTTGGAACGTTTCCTCAACGTACACAACTGCAATATTATTGCTACATCGTTTCTCAAACACTGCTGCAACTTTTAATCTATATGGTAGCAACATGTGCTACTTATTCTCTTAACGTTCACACAACGATTGGCAACACATCCATATGTGATATGAATTCATTATTGAGACTGCATAATAGCATAAAATAATTAAATTCTAAAGTTTTACGGGCCAGAACCACTATATGGTTATGATGTGCGCAATTGTGGAGGGCTCCAGGTTAATGTTGACAGTCTGGCATTATTTAGCAAGCACACAGGCATTTTTGCATTTTGCCTTCATTAAAAGGCAGCTGCCGCAGCCAGGAGCATCACACATTACTATGTCGTTCTCCACAGGAGATCGCCTTAGCCAACTGAGCCACTGTGGCAGGTTTTTATCGTATAACTGAACAATACTCATAATATCATCAGGAAACCACAACTACATTTTGTCTTAGAGCACAAGTTATGTCCAGTAAAGAAATGTCTTTACCCTGTTAGATTGACTATCATACATGTGTACATGTTAGAAGTCTGAGCAGTAATATATTGACCACACAGACTACACTCATATAAACATCCAATTTAGTCTAGAGCACTACAATGAAAGTGCAGCCATCCTGCCACACTTAACAAAGGAAACGAGAAAAAGTGTAAAAATATTTATTCCTGAACACAATGACAGTAGCATTTTAGGTTACTTACAGTACTTTGCTTTGTGACAAGAAACGATCACAGGAATTAAAACAGCATGAAGCGCTTAGCAACAGCTTTTGGAGATGCTTATACAACTTTAAAGCAAGAGTTGTCCATTTTTTTGTTGTTGTCCAAAGTTTAGATGAGGTAGTTGTCCAAAGTTGTTAGTTGAGGTAGAGTTGTCCAAAGTTTAGATGAGGTAGATACGAGAGTATGGGTCAAATATGGGCAGGCTA
Organism: Rhipicephalus sanguineus; assembly: GCF_013339695.2. NCBI lineage: Eukaryota > Metazoa > Arthropoda > Arachnida > Ixodida > Ixodidae > Rhipicephalus > Rhipicephalus sanguineus. Next base: position 27,807 of record NW_023616406.1, read on the forward strand.
AGAGAATAAAGCAGCCGAAACCATTTTCCGACATTGTAGAACAAGCTTTGTCTTCAAGCATTAAACAAAAAAATCTTAATAATGCAACACTGATATGCAATTGACGAAAAAGAGCAATTTCAAAAACACCAAGAAGCAATAAAAACTTTCCAATAACTTCTTGGAAAATGAGAACACTTTCATAAAAACAGTGTGCCCCAAAAGTGCCTTTTGCTTTCACTGTAAATGCCCAACTACAGTGCTCATGGGCTGAAACGGGACATTTGTTGCAAATAACCAAGGGCACTTGTGGAATTGTCGCTAAACACATGTACAGCATAACTGCTGCACTGTGATGTGCTGTGATCTGCAACATGCATGTACATATTGCGTTTACCTCATGGTATACTTTTGCTTGCCTGGGCGTCCAAGGACGGCAATGAAGGCGAGAACAGCTGCACACCACAACTGTCACGTTTCACTCCATGAGCAACGCACCTATTCAAAACATGAGATGGTTACAAATGCAACCAATGGAGTCTTCAGAGCAATTCAATGGACTATAAGGAAAGAGCGTGACATCAATATCATTCTAACTTACAACTTTCGAAAAGACAAAAGATTTTTGGCCACTTGCAAATGCCTTCATAGGTTGAAAATCAGCCTAGACTACACTATGCAATCACCACAGATGACGGTAAGATTTTAATTGCCATTGGACCTGTTACACACAAAAAAAACTAACGTGCTGTATCATTGTCATTACGTGACCAATAAACAAACTTGTTTTTACCTAAGGCAGAGGAGTGGTAGTTTCATAAATAAATGACCACTTCGCGACTACATTATCCCTCATGCATTGAAAGTGCATAGTTATATCAAATATTGAAAGTATATCATGAGCTAGAATTGCCTATACATACAAAATAAATGATGGTGTATGAGGAAACAGTGATATTTCTAGGCCACTGCATTGTGACCCATGCATAGGCATTGCCATAGTATAACAAATGATTGCCGTGAATATGGCCACTTTCCAGTATATATAGTCCCAAGATATCATAAAGTAATTAATCAAAGGAACACTTGAGCAGCTATCTTAGCAGCCATTCTAAATTGCACATTATGAAAATACCTACAGTATATAGCAGCAACCATTGGAACTGAATCAAGCTGGATTCCCACTGGTACCCTTAGAGGTACTAGAAGTCATGTGTGAAAAAAGAACATAAAGAATGTAACACTTCTTTCAAGAGCCATGAAAATGTGGCGGTGAATGCAGCATGATGGCATCATGTATACAGAACAAAAGTAGAAAAGTGCTTTTCACATTTGCATTATAAACAAAAGTGATGCTGCCTAAGACAAGGCATCAGATTGTCCTTCAGCATTCCACATCACAACACATTCTCAGCACCTGCGAGGCTGGCTTCGGTTGCCTTGATAAGAGTGGCTGCTTTTCTGCAAAATGTAAACAAAAAAAGCAAGAGTAGAAAAAGATGAGAATTTCTTAAGGTGCATAGGATGGATTGAGACAATTTTTCTATTTCACTGCCGATGACAGCTGCATTAAAAGCATCATTTTTGCAGTGCCTGCACATTCAATACGGTAAGAAAGTGTCCCAGATCTCTAGATAATACAGTAAAAGCTCGTGAATTCAGATTTTACTGGACCGAAAAAAATGTCCAGATTAACCGAACTATTGAAAGTATAAAGAACACAAGAAACAACTGTCTATTATATCAATATAATTATTTTCTTGATGAATATCTGAATCCAGTACTTATTTTGCATAAAAGCAGGATAAAAGCCCATAATTTTTGTAATTCACAACATCTTTCACAATGTGACCGTGGCTCAAGACCTTAAGCCGAAACGTGCTCTGAACTCATCCCCAATTACGTATTGCCACCATCAACATCACCACGCGCACGTGGCGATAATTTTTTTTTTGCCAGAAAAATGGTTAACAGACAGTTCGTCCATCACAATGTAGCAAGCGAGTTTTATGCCAGCATGCGGGTCGCGGCTGAAGCTTTTCATCTTCAACAACCTTCCCCATGTTTGAGTTTTGTCACATTGCGCATGCATTGCCCGAAGTTAAAACGAAGCTACTGGGTGCCGCATCCGCTGTGGACGAAACCGTGGTTGCTATAGACACAATCATAGCGTCCGCGCAGTTCTGAAGGCGCCCGAGTGGCCTACGTCCGCTGTTTTCGCTCCTTTGCATCACACACTTGCGGCACTTCGTGCTCGGCCCACTCCGAGGATCGTCCGAATCAAACGGGTGCGGTCAAATGTGACCGAATTAACAAAAAAGGTGATGCTATTAAACAATACATATGCTTGCCGGAACCAGAGAACACGTCGGGATTATTCGATTTTACGAATTAACGGGGGTCAAATGAACAAGCTTGTACTGTGCAGCTTGGAACATGCCAATGAAATATTATTGCACTACCTGCAGCAGGGAGCCTACGATCACGCACAGCTGATCAAGGAACGTGTTTCTTGTGACTTTTGTGATGATACCACGGCAAGCAAAAGTGGCCGACTCGTGCAACACCTATAGCACTTGGGCTCCGAGATCGTAAGTCATTGCCTCAACACGCCACACTATCTCAGTGGTTGTGTACTGGCCAGATATTGCGGCCTTCAGTGTGCTTAAGATAATTATGAAAAGGGAAAGGCAGAAAAGGCGTGTAAAAGCAAGTACGGTTGATAAATTATATTCTAGTGAACTCAATTTAAAACTTTTGCTGCTGGAGAGAGGTTTGCGTAGTGACACCTTTTTATGGCATGGTGCATTCTGAAATTTCTCTAAAAAAGACCTTCTTGAATTCAAGTGTAACGGGTGGCCAAGGACTGCGCAGTGATGAAACAATGGCAGGAAAAGTCATAATATTGCTATATAAAGTAAGAAATAGCACATAGTAATAATTTTTTACAATGAACCTGCACCATTTTCTTGACATGATATTCACTCATATAAAGCAAGTCTTCAAGTGGAAACATCAGTTTCAGGTACTTCTCGTCTGTAAACGGTAAATACTGCACCTCTTCCATATTTCGGTCACTCATGTGTTACCTAGCCAGTTTGGGGTGCATTTTAGCGCAATCTATCAAAGAAATGCATGAGAAAAAGTAGGAGAAAGCAGAAAGGTCGGGCGCCCAGCAACAAGTCTTACGCAACAACAAGAGCTTGAAATTAATGTTCCATACCGTTTTTGCTGCCTGGATGGAGCGTAGCGCAGCCAGTCCGCAATACGGGCGTTCACCAGACACTCCGTTGCTGTTGGAAACGAAGGTCGCAGAGCCTCTGAAAAAAAGTGAATTTTCACATCAACTATTTGCTCAAAGCACAAATCTTGAACATGCTTTCTTTTGGCAGGCTGTTGCTAGCTTTGAAAAGCATGTAGAACAAACGGTTGAACTGAATTTCTACAAAACTTACATTGAAAAGGATTCCAAATGCAGCAAAAGGTGAAGGACAAAAATTCACAAAAGCCATGACAGCTTTTAGCCGGTGAACCATTAACTTTTGAAATAATGCTTAAAAGCTTCAGAAACAAATAATTACCTGCAATGGTTACAGGTAGTGTCCATGACATCACAAAATGCTATACTTCTCTATTTGGGCTATTAGTGACCTGAACCAGATAACTCCAAAGGCATGCTTTTTTTGTTAAACTCTTAATGACTGATGAAAACAATAAAGTCCAAACAATGCTCGCCATACAATGAAGTACTTGCCATATTATAAGAAATAAGCTGTTCATAATTTTAAGCATTTGGTTCTCCACAATTACAATGCAGTGCCATACAACTCCCACCTCATCGAGCTGTTGCTTTGTTTAGATGGTTTCCATGTAAACTTAACATACACTACTCCTTAAGCTGCTATATTCCTGATCGTGTCAAGCGATGTCTAACTAGTACAGACTCGATGTGCAGAAAATAGCACCCTGCAGTGCAAGCAACAATATGATCATCGTTTTCATTTTTACCATAGTACTTTGGCTCTCAAAGATTAACAATAACGCACCGTGAAGACAGCACTAAATCAGAATTATTAAGTTCCTCACCTTTTATTATTCGCGTCAGTCGCAGGCCTATTAACGGCCGCTTTCCCTTTCGCCCTGTCAACGAGAAATCTTGGGCAAGGATGTCATTCATGCATCGTTTTAGGATGTGGCGCACAGCATCTGGCAGAGAGGCTCCTCCGATGTTCGAGAGATGGGAAATCTGAAACATAAGCACGCGCTGCTTAGCTACATATCAACCTGCTCCTTAACTACATATTAACTTAAAAAGGGCTCTGACCATTGCCTTAGATTTTATTATCTCCAGCAATGACATACATGCCTTGCTCGAAATTAAAAATTGCAAGGAAGAAAGAAAATAAGGATCAACCTTTATCTCCTTCAGCACCCACCAGTCCTGCTCTGTTAGCGTCATCTTGGAGTAGGCGCTCAAGCTCCTCCAGACTTGACTGTGTTGTAAGGGGAAGCAAATCCAGCACGGAGGAGTCCAAGCTAGGCCCTGCAGATGGTCTTTGCTGAAGGTCTATGGCACTTTCAAGGCGCTGGACACCTTTGCTTTGAGCGCCCAGCTCAGCTTTGACCTCTTTCAGGGCCTTGAAAACCTTTTCAAGCATTGCTGAAAAAATGCAAAGAATGAACTAGTACAGCTCGTTGAAATGGACACAAGAAAAAATTCACTTTTCAACGGAAGTCATGTGCCGAGGTAAATTGTGAATAGGGGGTGGCAGTATGCTGGCCGAGGCATATATCACGCCATACATAGTAATATGTGTGAAAAAGCGCGAACTCCATGTTAGTGTGGCATGAAAGGGCTGTAAATTATTATCCAAGATCATCGAACGTTAACTCACAAGCTACATGGGTCTTGCCCTCTCTCTGAATTGCTGATCTGGAGTCCTCTGGAAGGAGTGAAGTGGATGTGGTGCTTGGTGCATGTGTGGCCGCTGGTGCAGGCAGCAAAACTGAAGCATTCTTGGGCAACTTGGGAGAGAGAGAGAGAAAAAAAAAACTTTTATTTTCGAAGCCCAAGTCCGGGTCTGAGCTCTAGGGTGAGGCTGTACTGACCTCCCCTAAGATGGTTAGTATGTGGTTAAGGAGAGTTGCCCACGAGGAGGTGGTTTCGCCCAGATTCGTAACCCAGGCCTCCCATGTAAGTATGGGAGGGGGTGGGCTTGACACATATTACAGACTGCGTGGCACAGAAGGGCGCTCATTAACCGCCTTGTCAAGCAAGTCCTCCGCACTTTCATCCGAGGATTGGAGACGCTGCGGGCGCCTTCTCTTCCTTTTTGGTGCTTCTTCATCAGCCCCAGACGCCAAGTCGGAGGTCACCGTCGCCTGCTTTTCTTTTTCTCGGGCTGCTTCGTAGCTGTCTAAGAGCAGATAAAATGAACACGAGTCACAAATCAGAATGTCAAAAAGTATGAGTAGTTAAGCAGTGCCCAAAGAAACAAATTATAGCTCACAAAATTCAAGGCAAGAGCTGTGACAATGGAGAAAGAACAATTCATAGCTGAGCAAGTTTTTTTCTGCCAGCTTTGTATGCCTTCAGAATGCAGCAGTAAGAAATTCAACAGTAAAGTCCTAAATATAGGTATCAGAATAGTCGTCTAGATGAATTTGGGACTTGCACATAATGCGTCAACATGAATAACTAAAAGAGAGAACAAAGGATTTCCTTGTTTAACAGTGCAGCTGTTCAAGGTGGCCATAATCTGTCCTACGCAAACAAAACACGTCGAGCGGCTATGCGCCGCAGGAATTGGGTAAGCACCACTACTGAGTACAGCAGGTGTGAGCGTTAAGTGAAAATGAACAGAGAGCGAGAAATAAAGCGATTGAAAGAAAAAGATAGAAAGACATAGACATTGAAAGAAAAAGAAAGAAACAGAATCAAAAATAAGAAAGAAAAAACAGAGAGCAAGACATGAGGAGGAATAGAGGGAAACAATGAAAGAGAAGGGACACGAACACCCTTCATCTCTGTCCTCGTTGTATCGCGCTGAATGAAAGAAAAGCGATAAATAGATAACAAAAAGAAAAAAAGAAAGAAATAGGAAGAAACAGATACAAAAAAAGAGATACAATAAATAGAAAGAGAAAGAAAGAAGCAGGAAAAAAAAAGAAACAAGCAAGGCTGCCCAGCTCCACTCTTCCTTCAGGCTTGGTACCACTAGTGTGAAGGTGCCACAATTTTTTGGTGAGCTTTTGAACGCACAGTCAAGTAAAACAATAAAAAAACAAATTAACATTTTGTTTCTGCAGCACTGCATTTTTGTGTAGACATTCAATAAGCTAAAGAATTGAAATGCTACAACAGCTGCTTACCACACGTCCCTAACACGCGGCACTTGTAGATTTCCCAGTCATACGATGGCCTCTCGAGATGTTTTATGGCAGCCGTCACTTTATGAGCACCTTTGTATGGTGGCCATTTGACTTCTTTGGTTCCGATAACCCAACTCGAAGGCACTACAGACACGTCGTCACTCTCATCAAAATTTACAACGATGAACAGCTTTCGTGTACCTGAATTTTGAACATACACACAAAAAGCACTATTCGAGTAACAAACTTGCAAGTTAACGTCTTGTAATAAAAGAAGGAGTGATGCAGCTGTACTTCAGTCAGTGTGCAGTGTTTTGTTTTTGATGTAGAGTAAATGTAAAAGATGGCCACCTAGCAACATTAACAGGCATCACTGCAAGTATGAAGAAGGCGAAATACTGCATAGCTCTGTGGTCCATCTGGTAGACACACACACTTGTGCTGAACATTCTCGACACGCCAAACTGAGAATTCCTCAGATAGCCCTCGAGCAGAAAGATGGCACAGGGCAGACATACAAATTATTCAACGTCGAAAAATAATGACCACAAATTAAAACTCCTGATGGCGCGCACAAAAAGTTCCTAATTAACACATGTCCATTCTTTAGCTTCACGCAGTTATCAAGCTTATTCAGTTTCAGCACAGTGCCTTCCATTGCAAGTGTGGAGTACTGGTCACCATGAAAATCAGGTGGCACTGGTCCATTATTGTGAGGCCCAGAAAGTTCTATTGGGCGATGATTCTGCGAAGGCGACACACCATTTGCAGTGAGACCACTTTCACTCAGGCGCCTGACAACTTGCTCAAGAGCTCGAGAATGCGATTTGATTAGCTTCTTGATTTGATACAAAAAGTTCCCGAAAGGAAACGCTGAAAACTCATCGAGTGGACCAAAATTTCTAGCATCACCAGCAAGATGCAGCAGAGAATGCATGTTATACACGTAGATGCCTTTGCCATAAAGCGAACCAGCTTCACTAATAAATTCCTGAAGGATGCGCTCAGCCATGTCCATGTGGCGGGTGTTGAAATTAGGACAGATGTGAATGGTCACAGCAGCGCTCAGTATTAAAAAATGCTTGAAGAACCTGTCTTCTTGGTTTCCTTTTAAAGCACCTGGTCCATAATACAGCAAGAAATTCCTGAGCTCTACTGCTTTCCAGTGCTCTAAATACTGCAGCCCACGAGGCCTCCGCTTCATGTTGCTTGGAGCTGACTCTAAAAGTCGCAAGCTTTGCAGACACACGAAGCTTTGCAGCAACAGGCATCCTTGAACGGCAGTGCTTTCCATTGACCCAGTACTGTACAAGGAACTTCTTCATGACTCCCAGGCATACCAAATGCATATAGTCCAGTGGGAACTGGGTGACGAGTCCGACATTCAAGCACAGGAGAGGAGATTCCCCATGGTGATGTCCTTTCTGCACTTGATTTCGGAAACTCTCGTCAGTTCGAAGTGGGCTATTACAACCAGGGAAGATCACCTTCTGGTAAAACTCCGAGTAGGTTCCTTTCTGAGAGCACTTTTCACATCCGAAGTACGCCATGTGGCCTTTTATTCACTTAATGTATGCGCTCGCTGAAGCGTCAGAAACTAATGCATGAAGTCTCACAGAGGACACTTTTCCATGGCGTGTGAGGCCCTCTCCTGAAAGCATACTCATCTCCTGGACAAAATCTTTCAAGTATGAACCCAGATCCTGTGGTTTATGCTCCCCTTCATAAAGGGCGACTATGAAAGGTGAACGGACTCTGCTTTCCTTCACCATTACGAGCACGGGCCAAAACTGCCTCCGTGAGCTCTTAGAGATGGGCAGGCCATCGATGTTGACTATCAAAGACAAAGTGCCGCATCCTTCGGTGAGATAATCAGAAGCGTGGGTGGTCAGTTGGGACGTCATTCCAAAATAATAGAACAGGCCTCCACCAATAGTCCGCAGCTCAACATCTCTCTGTGTCTTCAACAACGTCCTTGCATCTGCGGGTAGCTCGGGATGGTAAACTTTCAAGATCTTGAGCAGAGAAGTGAATTGTGATGCAGGCACTTGGGTACTCAGAGCCCATTCTTTCAGATCGTCCTGAAGACACAACGTTGTGTTGTTCACAAGGGACGTATGCGTGGGCGCGTTCGTCTCATCGTTGCCATCTAAACGCATGTGTTCCACTTCACAAGTACTTGCTATACCAACTGAACTATCAGAAAAATCACCGCTGCTCGCCGAGTCACTATGATGGTCAAGTATTGGGGAATGATTGTTCAATACTGACAAAGGCGCCACTAAGGACGAACCACTTTCATCATCAAGGACCAGTACAGAAATGGGAGATGCTCTATCAGGCTCGACGTCACTCGAGAAAGCACCTTCGTTGCTTGATTCACAGCCTAAATGGCAACTTTCAATTTCACTTTCTACTGAAGCCGTTAATCTCCTCTGCTTCTGTCGATAGCTAACGCTACAGAGAGCGCACTTCACTCTCTTCATCATGCAAGGAAAGGTGCACGACAATATCACACGAGGAATTCATAAAGACATAGAGAAAATAATGCAAGTGCACTGACTGCCAGTGACATTCCCGACGCCGTCTTTAAAAGAAGCCGCTGTCATAATTGCCGATGGTTCGAGAATTCCAACGCCGAAGCGACCCGTATCTACACGGAATGGCGAATACGACACTATAGCCAGCACATGCGAAGCGGCGCAACACGGAAAGCCCGCCAAGACCGCCCGTCCGCTCCGTAGCTAATGACGACGACGATGGAGTTTCCTTGGTTTCCTCCCACCAAAATATTACCTTTTCTTTCTAACACTCAAAAAACTAATCTTTCAAGAAATTGTATATATAGGTTTAATTTAAGTAATATAAAATATTTTACGTAAACTACACGTTGTTATATCGAGTTTATAATTTACAGAAGGCCTCTGAGACAGTCGAAGTACGACGTACGCTTCATGCACCAAGTCTCGAGGCCTTATTCGGTTTATTACAAGCGTTTCACCAAAGTAAAGCTGCACTTGAGCGCGCAGAGGAGTGGCAAAATAGAGAAAATTGGAAAGAACACGGGATCGGGGGCATGGGGTATTACCCACCGCGTGCACCGCGCTATCTGCGCCATACTTTGACTTGTAGAGGGACGCTGTGCTGAACCTTAGTCCCCTTCCCCAGATGGGGAACCCTGCGCACGCCTATTGGGAGAAGCCATTATCCCCAGGTGCGTCTGGAAATGACCTCGCAAAGCCGTTGGTTGTGACATCGAAAAAAAAGTATAGCAGTTTTTTTAATTCCGGCCTATTAACAAAAAGCTCATCTAGAAACAACTAAAAAAAGAAGTGCGAACATCGGTGCATTATCGCGGCAACATTCGCGCCGCAAAGTTGTCTCACAATGTTGCTTCAACATTTGAAAATGCTTTACGATTGCATATAACATCCACGCATATTGCCGCAATATTGTCTAAAGTTGTGCAACGTTGCACAACATAGCAGATGTTGCGTAAACATTGCCACAACAATTTGTGCTACTAGGGTCTGCTCTTCCCATGTCGTCGTAGCGATGAGCACGTCATCAATGTAGTGAACGACATTTGGTATGCCCTGGAGAAGGCGTCTCTATAATCGCGTAAATACCGCCGATGCCGTCTTGACCCCGATCGGCTTGTACAGGAAATGATAATGCCCTGATTGATTGGAGAATGCTGTCTTTGGCTGAGAATTTTTGTCCAAAGGCACTTGCCAATATCCTTTAGTTAGGAAAACTTTGAAAAGAAACTGAAAAGGCCTACTTTTCACACGTGATATCTCGCGCGGCCGTCGTCGTCTTGCCTTCGTTGCTTAGTCGTCGCTGCCGTTGCTTCCGAACACGTCTCACAAAACTACGGTGCCACCACATTTCAACACCACCGCGTCAACGCGTCACTACACTTCACCACATACACCCGTTACGGGCCGAAATCGGGCTTTTAAATTGTTTTTAAAAGCTGTGGTCATGCCCAGATCGCAATTAGGGCTGAAAGACGAGCACCGCGACAAAACTAAAACCTAAAAAAAGGGAAAAAAATAAGCGAGCGGGAGTCGAACTCATACCTCGACGCACCATGCATCCCGAGCCTGACACGTTACCGCTATGCCACACCTAGAAGACGAGAGCAAGTCACTTTTTCCTTCACGTTAAAACTACTTCCGGTAGCCGGTATTTCCATTTTTCTCGTTTATAAACACAGATTTCAGTCTCTTCGTGCTCGCAAGAACCTAACAGAAGATAGTCAATTTGTTTGTTATGTGCTGCCTAGGATCGGAACGTATATCTGGCACGTTTTGCCGCAAAATATGTTAGCGTAACCGCAGATGTGCTCCGGCGATCGCAATGACTCAGTCATACCTTAGTAGACAGCAATGTTCATCTGAACTGCACACTGAACACCCGTTTGAACATATTCTCCGTCCTCTTTCTTTACGTTCTGCGTAACATACAGCCTCAGTAGTTCACCCTAGCCGAACCAACCGTTAGGCTTAGAGCTGTACCCCGTGCGCCACGATCGCTGTGAAGAACGTGGATATTCAATTACGAAGAATCTAATAACCGTTCGAATGTAGTTTAGATCAAACCTGACTGAAGCCAGGCCATATTTGCACCTTAGATTACTCAAATCAGAAGCTAAAATCGCCGAGATTGAGCATCACATTGGCTCGCTGTTACCGGTGACGTGCGGCCATGGTGCCGCTTTCAGCGCTACGAGCCCATATGGAAGGACTGACTGGTAGAGAAGGTCGATGTTATTATCAGACTAATACTAATGGCATATTGTGTTGCGAATGATAAGTTCTTTCGATGCAGGTATATTAACTACATTCACGACACTCGATCACACACATCAGAGAAAGCGCGTGCGCTCGACAGATGATTGGATTAGCGTACACCTACGTCCGTCGCTTAACTAAAGCCAAAGCTAGATATGTTTAGGACACAGGATAGAATGTTATTTTGAAAATATTTGATAAGTTTTTGTTTCGACTTCTTGCGACCCAATACCAAATTATAGACGAATTCCACCCAGCGCGCCTAGTTTTTTTCTAATGTGCTGCCAGTGTTCCCAGTGCGCAGACATTGTACAGCGTGGCCAGTGCCTCCCAGTGCGCTGTAAGACACTGGGCCACTGGGCACAGTATTCGCAGCGTCTTTGAGCGCACTGGGCGGCACTGGCCACGCTGTAAAGACCGCCCCAGCGCCTCCCAGCGCGCTGTAGTACAACGCGACACACTGTACAGTGTTTCCAGTGCCACCCAGTGCACTGAAATACACTGGGAGGCACTGGAAACGCTGTTTTTTCCGATAGGGATGCCTCTTCCGGCCGCACCCGCCCATTTGTACCTTCCCATGAATTGCAGCAATGTCTCTCGTGCTCTGAAAAGAGCGAAAAGAAAACTGGATGGTGTGCAGCACCAAGTGACCTATATTAATGCCCAGAATGAGGCACTGAATGAATCTGCGGTGCAAGCAAGAATATCAACCCTCCCCCAAAAGCAGCAGCTTGCTGTGAAGACTTGTTTTCTTGTTGCCCGACGGCGATCTCCGAAAGGCATGTTGTATGATGAAAACTGGATTGTTCGGTGCCTTATGATGCGAATGCGAAGCCCAAGACTGTACGAGCGCCTGCGCAGGGAAAAAAATATTTGTTCTACCGGGGCCAGCTCGCTTGCAAAAATACCTGCAGCGGTTTAAAGGTGGTTTTGGACTTAATCCAATTATATTTTATGCCCTGAAAGGAAAACCCAAGAATATGAATTCCTTTAGCCGCCACGGGGGCCTGAAAACCGATGAACTCAAGCTCTCTGAGCATCTTAATGTGAAGTGTACTAATAAGTCTCTATATTGTGCTCAATATTCATAATATGAAAATATTCATGCGGACCTGCATGGAATGCAAGATGCTATCCTAGCTTGGAACTACATGCACTTAAAAGCGGCTTTCATAAATCGCTTTTATGTGTGTACTTGAAGTTCATAATATTGTTGGTTTCTTTTTTAGGTGATTAGAAGGCTTTGTTGACCTTGGGGCGGATACAGCAGATGATCAGAAGGGCGTCCCGGCTGGCCATGGAATGGTAGTGCTTTTGCAACCATTCACAGGTATGGTTTATCACATCGGACTGTACTTTTGAGCTAGCTGACTTTGAACATTTTTACTCTCCTAGGAAACTAGAGACAAGTCCTTGGAGTGTTCCCCTCAAAAGGGAACGTCAAGGCTGCTACCCTAGCAAAGATTATCGTGGAGACTACTGTTCTTTCAGAACAAGCCGGCCTTTATGTGGCTACCATAACGTGTCACGGGGCCACATGGAGCCGGAGTAAGTGGCGTATTTTTCGAATACAGGGTAAGTGAATAACTCCGTGCAAGCATGAATGAAATTTGGTTGACATTTGCATATGCCTATTATTGCTTTCTGGGGTTTTACGTCCCAAAACCACAATATGATTACGAGACACTGTAGTGTAGAGCCACTACAGTGTCTCACCGCGGCAGGCCATGTATATAGCCTATATGTGATCTTACTTTTCATTGTGTGAGCACGGCACAATTGCTTGGGGTATTGAGCATACTTATTCAAGCATTCTCGGGCATTCACGCGTTCACTCCCACTCGCAGAAGTGTGAGTGAAAGACGAGAGGTTTGAGTAAGTGTTAACGTGAGTGCACGCTGGTAAATGTGAGTATATGTGAGTGTGAGCCCAAGTGAGTGCCAGTCAGTGAGTGGATATGCATCAGTGATGCAGAACTATCGATGGTACTGTCGATAGCTGGGTCACTATAGAACAATCGATGGTGAAAATGCTATCGATAGCGCTATTGATAGTAAATTGGATGGTACAATCGATAGTATAAAATCAACACCGCGAACTCATTGCAGAATAAACTTGGTTCCCCGCGCGCGTGTTATATAGTGGAGCCGCAGGAGCAGGCTGAAGAGCAAAAAAAGTTGGCATGCTTGTGTTCTTCACCAGAGTGCTTTGCTGACACATGATCATAAGGTCAGAAGAATTGATGTCTGGGCAAGTTGGAATTGGTAATGCATCTTCGAAACGGGCGGCGCAATCATACAGTCAAACTATACATGATCATAAGGTCAGAAGAATTGATGTCTGGGCAAGTTGGAATTGGTAATGCATCTTCGAAACGGGCGGCGCAATCATACAGTCAAACTATCAGCTGTAGCGGAAAGGAACCCTTTACATGGGGTGGAACTACGCGGCTTCATATTTATATTGGATTTTATGATATCAAAATAAAATGAAAAATATCAAGAACTAACTTTGTTCACTGTAAATTATAACTAGTTGCTTTTAGATATGAATTTCTTGATGGACATATCCGCCATTTTGAGTGCGGAAAAAATTTATTTTTCTCTTCAAAAATTGCTCATAAATTAAGCGAAGTTGATAGTAGGCTATCGCAAATACTTTGGCTATATCGACGACCAGCAATAGCATCGTTATTCACACCACTATCGATAATATTGTCAGGAAGTTGTAACGGTGAAAATTGGTGTAGCAAGGCTGGGAAATACGGAGCTCTTTATTTGGACGAACTTGTGCCCAGAAAATCTAAACTCAAAATACAGCGATACACGCAGCACACTGATAGCGGCGAGAACAGTCGTCGGCCGTCGAGTAATCTGATCATTGGTGGAACGCGTCGTCTTTTATACACCAGTTATCGAACATTCCAGCATTACCGCTGGTGCTTGCATAAGCTCTCGAATAAACTTGACTATTCGCGTCCGGCGCGTAATTTTAACAGAATGATGTCAAACAATCGTGAAGCTTTATTTCGGCGAAGTCTGCGTCAAACGTTGCTAAGTCTTTGTAGGTGAAACTCCAATACATAAAAACGAAGCAAAAAACACGCGTGGCAGTAATATCGCTAGTCATAATAACGAAGATACTACCGATTGCACTATCGATAGTTTGTTTATAGTAGTACTATTGATAGTCTGCTTACACTATCGATGGTTTAAAAAAACTATTGATGCTATCCATAGTCAATTTACCGATAGTTCTGCATCACTAATATGCATGCAAAGCCCGGGGAAAGAAATTATGAGAGAGCACTTTGCTGCAGTGCTGACATATGGCACAGAATGAGTGCTACATTCATGTGAGCACGTAGAATACATTAACTTGGAGTATGCGTTCTCCAATTGAATGTATTCAATTGACTGGAGTGTAACCACATGTCTCAGCCGATTTTTGTTTTACTCTAGTGGGCACCACGTACCGTAGCACTTTGGCTGGGGATGTTGTTGTTCTTTCACATTGTGATAAGACAATAACAGTGAGCTCCAATGTCCTCCCAACCGGCTTATGTCGTCTGAGGAGCAGCACAAACAACGCAGTTGACCCACGAAGGCAACGGAGTTCCCGCATTTACTAAAAAATGTGAGGAATGGATTTGTCAGCAAGGGCTACATGACGCCACCTGGACACGTTCACTGTGGTATAATTGAAGTAGCGTGGAACGCTGATGTGAGCATGTCACCCTTACGGCAATGCCTAGCATTACGCTTGCTCAAATATAGCCAAATTCGTTTGAGAAAATGAAGGTGGACCTAGCCTTTCCACTCTCCGGAGATCAACTGAATAAAGCAATAACCCTCTATAATGGAACAATAAGGTGTGTACACCAAAGAGTAAAACCAACAGAAGATTTGTTTGCTGCTGTTCAACCGGCTTATTCGTGTGATGACATCCAGAACAAGTGACTTATGCACTAAGGGCCAAGAGTGGTCATAATATGTTTTTGAAGGAGTTCTTAGAATATTTAAATAAATGGGAAGAGTGCACTAAGGCAGTGGATGGTGTGTTTCTTTCTGAAAGTACTGCTGCCAAATTAAAGGGACTGTCTACCGTCCTTCCTCGCTTTTCTGTTTTGTACTGGAATAGAAAGCGTACCGTCTGAAGTGTCCAACCTTGCAGCGGGTTCTCTGGAAAGTGAGTAGAAATCTTTAAAACAGAATTTTTCAATCTGCATTCGGTATTCTTCCATTGGCGTGAAACATGCTCACAACACTGGTTGGTGGACGCGAAGACGATTGTAGTGCCGGTAAAAATTAAAACCGAAAGCACGTGTGATTTCTGTAGCATTACTTTATTTTCCCTGAACACTAACGTAATCAATGTAACAGTCGTTTTCAGCGCACTGGCTGTTAAATGAAGCCTTATTATACGATTATAGAACACTTCTTTTGCTGTAATCGCAGTTTATGCGTTTATTTTAGCTTCTCCTGCCGCAATCCAAGCCAAGTTGATTCATCAAAAAGAGACGATAAATGCATGCCTTCACACCGCAGCACATGTTAGATATCCTAACAACAATACAGCGAGCGGCACAGTATGACCAGCGTGGAGGGCCGCATGGCATAGCGCATGAGTTGAAGCAGATGAAATCGAAGACTGCGCCGCAAGGAGCGCCACCGGGCGCCTTTTTGTATGCGGGAGAAAAAAAAAGCAAGAGATTATTGTCTGACGCAATTGAAAGCTGCCTCAAGTGCGTAAAACGGAATTTGAAGTTATGCATGTTTGTTTTTTCGCAAAATGAGTCTACCTGCGAAGATTTCTTGTCCTACCAGTATAATGACCACATCGCTGTTGGGTGACGCTAGCGGTCATTCTTTCACGATTTTCAACATCAAATTAAAAATATAATTCCTTTTTCATGGGGCAAAAGCATGCTCGTTGCCGCCAATGTCACGATCGATCTTCTCATTTTCACCACAATCAGAAAACATTTTCCGAGCGGTAGACAGTCTCTTCAAGGGTAACAATCAAGAGCACGCTTGATTTTCTGACCTACCTGAGCTGAACTGAGGTGCCGAAGGGGAGAAATTCGGCCTTGTTGGTAAGACATTAGGAAAAATTCAGCGCAAAATGACACAAGGACGAGACCCTCAACTGAGGGTTTCATGTAATTGCTGACGCCCCGTTTGATTCAGGACAAGCTTGAGAACCTCTGGAATCATCCTGCAGTCGTCGGGGTGCAATGACCACCCCAATGAATCTCAGTTTTTGGTGACAGTAAACCTAATGGCATTTTACAACTTAGCCAAGTCTCCAAGGGGAGGTAACTCTCCATCAGGTGTCGTTAAAGCACTGCTAAGCCCATCCTCATTGACAAGCACGCCTCAGAAAACTCCGTTGATGTCTATAGATGATCTCCTCGATAAAGGGAAGGTTGAATAGGCCGAAGAAGTGATTGATTCTGCTCTTGCTCGAAGTGACTATTCTGGCTATAGAGAGTAAAAAAGCCACAGTGCCTTGACATATTATGTCGCTGGCTATGCGGCTGGGAAGACTGTGGCGAAAAGCTGTTACCCTAGCTGCGCTGCGTGTCTATGTAAAACACAATATGAGGCGACCATGGATATCGATTGCTGGTTCACAGCACATTTTAAGAATGGTGGTCTGGCGTACCCAAGCCATGCCCTTTCAGAAGCCATGTTACTTATGGAAAATGCATTCACTACTTTTTTCAGGAAGCATGCCTTGCACGAGGAGAGCTTGGCTGATTTTGGCAATCAGCCGCGTGTGGATACTTTGCCAAAACTTGGTTGCCCTGAGCACGAGGCAGCTACTAGGCTGTCAGTTATGAAGTTCTACATTTTCTTAAGAATAAGGTTCTCTATGGAAGGGCTCAACAAGGACACAGAGGCTCATAGGCAGCGGCAAAAATTGTTGAAGTTGAGACGCTGAAACTAGGTTGCTAATATTATATTTACAATATATTTACAAATACTGCAGGCCCTGTTCGGGCCCAAGCAGGAGTGGGTAACAAATGTCAGTGACAAAATCAGAATAAAAAACACAATGAAAATACAATACAAGATACGAAATTCAGAACATTCTCAACATCATGGAAAAATATAATTATACATAGCAATAATGGCATTCATACAGAAATACAAAAAATCTCAGCACTTATGAGGAACACAATGTTAAAAATCAAGTGCTAGGTCATTGACGAGATGGGCGAACGATTGTATTGTGTCCGCATTAACGATCTCCTGAGGTAACTTATTCCATAATGAAAAAGCATGAGGGAATAATGAGTACTGATGAACGTTCAGATGACTTAATGGTTGTCTAACTGTCTTATTATGATGGATACGATCTAAGCGCACGGGCGGGTTAGTTACGTAACGATTGGGTGGGATTTTAAATTGACCATGGTACAATTGATAGGTGAATTTCAATCGAGAGACTATTCTACGATGAGCGAGTGTCTTCAGATTTGCCTTCTCGCGAAGGGCAGAAACGCTTGCAAAACGAGAGTAGCTAGAATAAATGAATCTCAGAGTCAGGTTTTGGACCCTCTCTATTTTTTTAATTAAGTATTTTTGATACGGGGCCCAGATCAGGTCTGCATATTCTAACCTAGGCCTGATAAGTGCTCTGTAAGCTGTTAGTTTTACGGAAGGTGAAGTGTGACGCAGTTTACGTTTTAAAAAGGCTAACTTTTTTAGCGCATTGCTACAGATGTTGTCTATATGAGTTTCCCAATTTAAATTGCTTGTAAGCGTGACACCCAGATATTTTACTTGTGTAGCCTTTTTAACATAAGCGTTATTAATTGTATATTGGAATGCTAATGAGTTTTGTTTGTTCGTAACTGTGATGGAAGCCGTTTTTGATGCGTTGAGCTTCAAGCCCCACTTATCACACCAGGCGCAGATGGATTGCAATGCATCGTTAAGTCTGGCTTGATCAGAATACTGATCAATGTCGGCATAAATAACACAATCGTCCGCAAAAAGTCGGATTTTCACAGGTGATTGAACTGAGAAATAAATATCATTTATGTACACTAAAAACAATAATGGTGCAAGCACGGATCCTTGCGGCACTCCTGAGTATACGTCTAATGAGTCAGAAACGCCGTCATTGACCATCACATATTGTTTCCGTGATGACAAATAGCATGCAACCCAACAGACAATGTTCTGATCAACACCAATAGCTGACAGTTTCGTAATTAAATCATCATGTGGTACTACATCAAACGATTTGGAAAAATCTAAAAACACTGCGTCAATCTGGCCCTTAGAGTTTAATGAATTTGCAAAATCATGAGTGATCTCGGCTAATTGTGTTGAAGTTGATAGGCCAGACCTGAATCCGTGTTGGTTGTCGTGAAGCAGTTTATTGTCTTCCAGGTGTATCATAATCGCCTTAAATATTATGTGTTCTAGTAGCTTACAAGCTGTGGATGTAAGAGAAAATGGCCTGTAGTTGTTTATATCTAATGGTTAGCCAGATTTATGAATTGGGACTATTCTTGCAGAGCGCCAGTCATCGGGTATCACACAAGTTTCTAAGGAAGTTACATATATCTTATACAAATATTCTGAAACCCAGGATGCATATCTACTAAGAAAAACGTTCGATATGTCATCAGGACCCGGGGATTTCTTTGTATCTAATTTACACAAGAGGCTAAAAATACCATCTTTACTTAAATATACTTTAGGCATATGTTTGACGAGCGTATAAGATGGCAAGTGCGCATGTGAGCCCGTCAGCGTAAATACAGACTGAAAAAAGGCGTTGAAACTTTGAGCAATGACTGTAGCATTATCCGTAGTTCCGTCAGCTGTTTTTATCTCTGTGATGCTGTTTTTATCTTTAGATAAGTAACGCCAGAATTTTTGGGGTTGGTCTGTCATGAAGGAAGACAGAGTAGACGTAAAAAACTGGTCTCTTGCTGCATGCATTTTTTCGTGGAAAATGTGTACTAGGCTTTGTAGCTGTTTCTTGTCACTACGTTTACGACAGCGTTTGATCTTGCGCTTCATATGAATCAAATCACGGTTCATCCATGGGTATTCTCTGTTAATACGCTTCTTTTTTAATGGCACATAGCAACGTTCACAGTGTAATATTATAGCTTTAAAACGTGACCACAACTCATTGACGTCATTCAATTCGCTGAAAGAAGGAAATGAGGATTCCATGTAATTAAGCACTGCATCATCAAGCGCATGCTTGTAGTCTCTGACAAATGAGTCGGAAGGTCTAATAGTGGATCGAAAGCCTGAAATTGGACATTCTAAAACAAGTAATTTGTGATCAGAGATGCCTTCTTTGATAGCGACCGAACACTCTTCGAGCGAACTGCTTACAAACGCTAGGTCTAGTACAGAAGAACTATTAGTCATGGTAGCATCAGAAACTAATTGGTTTAAAGAAAAAGTAAATGCAGTTAATAACAATGATTCAGCATTTCGAGAGTCCTTGCCGTCATGAGAAAGATTGGGCCAATTAATGCTGGGCAAGTTGAAATCCCCAGTTATAAGAATGTTTGAACGCGAATTTGTATTTTGTAGCAGGTAATCGTAGAGTGCTTCTAAGTATTCTGGAGGTGCGTTTGGAGGCCGATAGACACCTCCCAAAATTATATTCTTACGAAAAAAATTCAGTTTGCACCACACGCTTTCGTGATTATCTATACCATCCAAGCGAGTAAATTTAACATTGTTTTTAATCGCAACTGCAACGCCCCCTCCCCGTGATCCTCTGTCCCTACGGATAAGGGTGTAAGATGATGGCACTATTTCAGAATTTTGAACGTCAGAATGCAGCCAGGTTTCTGTGATCACCAAAACGTGTGGTTGGTAAGTTGAAATTATATCTTCAAGAAGCTGTATCTTATTCAAGACACTTCGTGCATTAAGTGAAATAATCCGAAGCGTTTTGTTAGCTTGTCACTTGTTATCGCGTTTACGAGCGGTTGCCCGAGTGAAGCGAGAAGTCAACTTTTCGGGTTGCGCAGACGCAGTGGATTGAGACAGCTCTGTCCTGCAATTACGAAGTGCGTCCCACACATACAGTTTGCCATCAACTTTTAGTTTATCGAAAACAAGCGAAACCTTAGAACCGGTCTTTCTTTCTTCAAGGGTGTAACGCCATAACTTTGCACGAGTATCGCGAATATTTTTAGAAAAGTCTTCCGATATGGATATTTCGGTTCCTTTTAATTTGAAACAGGATAACAATACCTTAGTTTTATCAGCGTAGTTATAGAGTTTCAAAATTACCGGACGAGGGCGCTGTGCGCTCCTTTGACCGATTCGATGTATTCGCTCTATGGAATTGATTTCAACACCCAGAATTTTTCTGAAGATATCGCCATTTACTTTCTGTCCTAGTTCTTTTGAGTCTTCCCCATGGTTTTCTTCTACACCATAAACTAAAAGGTTATTACGACGACTCCTATTTTCGAGATCATCGACTTTTGCTCTTAACTCAAGAATTATCTTGTCAGTACTCTGACAAGTTTCTTCCACCTTCTCCAATCTTGGCTCGCATTTCTCAGTTCGACCGAGCTCTTGCTCAAGATTGGTAATCCGAGTTTGAATGTCCGCGACTGTTGACTCTACCTGTTTCAGGTTAGTAGTTAATGCGACAAGAGTTTTATTTGTCTTTGTTTGCTCTTTCAAGATTTTTTTGAGTATTTCACTGTTTAGATGTGCCTCTGACTCTGAGTCCGAAGAGGGACCGGGGTTTAGTTCTATATCTCCGGAAGTTAGTAGTATCAAACGTATTACATCATAACAGTCACACAATAAACCGAGCAGACACTGTGGGCTTGGCAACATTGTCAGCGTGAGTGAGTCGTCTTTGATAGAGGAAACTAAGTATTTGTCACCAACCTGGACAAAGAAAATCGGCGTAAGCATCCTTCTGCCAGCAGTGTCACCAAGCCCACTGAAAGGATCTTCCAACGGGCTCCGGTATTTATGCTTGAAATTAACGGCACTGGATGATGTCACGGAGTTGGTTCGATGATATGGCTGGCTTAAGTAGGGCGCAGGTTCGTGATGAATCCATGGCGGTGCTGCGGTGACGAAGTCCGTCTGCGCATGCTCCCTGTCTTCCGGCGCGTGACCGTCAGAGGAAGCCCGCACGAAGGCATGGCCGCGGAGTGCAGGTCGCGCGAAGGCAAGGCCAGTTGATCCAACGGCGAAATAGGCCTGCCAAGCGATCTGGACAAAGAAAATCGGCGTAAGCATCCTTCTGCCAGCAGTGTCACCAAGCCCACTCGATGATATGCCGCACTGCGTTTTTTTTGTATGCCAACTAGTTTCTTGCCTGAATGGTGCGGTCGGGTGCACTCTTTTGGCAATTTTATGCAGCGCTTTGTTTTCTGTTGGAGTACAGATGAGGGTTTTGCTAATTTTTATAAAGCAGTTGTGTGAGTATTTCCCTACCTGTTATCCTGTGACTGCACACGGGAGCAGTGCTTACAACACCATGCCTAACTGCCTTGTCTTCGCTATGCAGGTGCGTACAACCACCTCTTTTCACGCTAAAAAAACTGACGATCGGTGCTTGTTACTGTTCCCGTGTCCACGGGTGTTATTGGATACTATATGTGACTGCTTTTCCGTTGCCCGTCTGTTACTACATTCGGGTGATGTCGAGACTAACCCTGGACCTAACACACGCTCCGAATGAGTTCTTAATCTAGATTCGCTCCCCGCGGGCCCTTCAGAATAATTGAATGTATTGTTCAAGCTGCTGAAAGGCCCAATTTGAGCGAGCCTCTGATGTTAAAACTATGAAAATGGCCAGAAGGCATCGAGACAAAAATTATTGATCTCCAAAAATGCTTAGACTTGGTGAAAGAAAAATAAAAGGAAGTCGATGAACTAAGAAAATGGCATCCGCACACGCCAAGGTTGAACAAGTTGCTTGTAGTTTGGACGCGTTTGATTGATGTCTCGCTGAACTGTAACATCGGTCACGCCGTTATAATCTTATATTCCGAGGTATTCCTGACACGAAGGAATCATGGCAAGAAACTGAAACCAAGCTAATCACTGCAATGAAATCAGTTTGCGATTCATTTCCCGATGGCGCGATATACCGCGCACATCGCCTCGGTTCGTTCAGTCCAAACAAGTGCCGCCCCATCACTGCAAAATTCTCGCACTTCAAAACAAGGGAAATGATACTTGCTCTGCGAAACCAATTTAAACAACAAAATCTTTCAGATGGTGAAGACTTTTCATTACCTACCCGCAGCGCTCGCAAAAAACTCTTCCAATTTGGTACCACCCAGTTTGGCTCTTCCAACTTCAAGTTCCGTTACAATAAATTGTTTATGAAGAATAAATGCTACGTGTACGACGCTACCGGTGATTCTGTCCGTGAACTCATTCAGAATGTAAGAGGTACTGGAAAAAACCCTACGAATGCACGACGTCCTGCACGATAGGAAAGCGAAGAGGGAAGTGGCTGACCGCCTCGTGCAGCCGCATTTTACCTACCCATTCTTCTTACAAATACAAGAAGTGTTGTCAAGAAATTCTTCTCTTTGTCATCAGCAATCGACACGTGCGACGCGCAAATCGTCGCCCTTACGGAAACTTGGCTCCCTGCACATGTGCGTGATTGTGATATATTTTATGGCGCCACTAGTTTCGCTATCTTCCGGTGTGACCGCACTGAGCGTCGAGAAGGGGGCGTCGTTCTCGCAATCTCGAAAGGTATTCAGTCATTTCATATAGACATTAAAACTGATCTTGAGTGCACATGGGCTTGCCTAACACTCAGTCACACAAAGATAATCCTTGGTGTGTGCTATCGCTCGCCTTCGTCACCTGCCACCTTCATTGACAATTTACATGATGCTATTAACCTCGGCTCTTCACGGTTTCTCTCATCACCTTTGTTCTTACTTGGTGACATTAAGTTTTCCAACTTGTTGTGGAGCACACATCCACCCGATATAAATCCCTTCTCATCTCAGGCAAAAGAATTTTGTTAGCTTTGTTCCGTGTTTTCACTTTCCCAACTTCTTACACCGCCGACCAGAATCACTTCCAACATTTCGAGCAGGCTTGACTTAATTTTAACGAATAGTCCAGATCTAGCTTCCCCTATAACTTTTCTACCTAACATTAGCGATCATGCTTTATTAAGTCTTGGCATTACCGCTAGCCCCCATAAATGAACTAAAGTTAAGCGAACTATAGGGAATTATGAAAAGGCTAATTTTGAAGCAATTAACGATAAATTAGGCCCATTTCTCGACAAGTTTTTAACTTACTTTGATACTCGTTTATTTGCAAATAACTGAGGTATTTTTGTAGAGCAGGTACGCCTGTTGACAGAAAAATACATTCCCAATCGTGCCATCCTTTCTAATGCACAAGCACCTTGGTATTACCCATACATCAAGCGCCTGTCTGACAGAAAGAAACGCCTCTATCGCTTAGCTAAATCCTTTGATAATCAAGCACGTCGGGAATCCTATCAAATTGCTAATCGTGCATACTTATCTGCACTAAAAGAAGCTAAAGTATATTACTTAACCCACACACTACCCGAAATGATCAAAATAGACATTCGTAAGTTCTGGCGCGTCATGAACCCCCTTGCGATAGCACTGTAATCCTGAAAGACACAGAAGGTGACGTAATCTCAAGTGAAGCTTGCGCGATCGCTCTTAACGACACATTTTCAAATAATTTTTCGGTTTCGGGCAATATTCACCTACTGGGCACTAATTCTTGCGACTATCTTATCATGGATCCTGTTCATTCATCTGACATTGTTCATTCATCTGGCATTGAAACTCGTTGATAAATTATCCTTTAACTCAGCTCCGGGCTTCGATGGCATTAACAGCAAATTTCTAAAAAGCACTAGCGTGTTGAGCTCCATCACGTTGACCAAAATCATTCAACAATCCATAAACACGTCCACTTTGCCTTCGCAATGGAAAATAGGGAAGGTGATCCCACTACATAAATCCGGCAGCAAAAACTCACCCATGAATTACCGCCGGATCTCGCTGACCAGCACCCGTTGCAAACTTCTGGAACACGTAATTTCTACCAAACTGGTTAGCTTTCTTGATTCTAACTCATTTTTCACCACAGCTCAGCATGGTTTCTGTAAAATATACTCGTGCAAAACGCAACTAATATCATTTACTCTGGACTACACTGTATTTTAGATCGCGCCTTATCTGCTGACTGTATTTGTTTTTAGATTTTGGTAACGCACTTGACAAGGTTTGCCATCAATTACTTCTTTTCAAACTAAGTCTTTTAATAAAGGGAAAATAGACAACCACCCATTTGTAGCACGAAGCCACAAGGAAATCCGTACGGATTTCCTTGTAGCTTCCGACCAGGACGAATCTTTCGGCAACTAAGAGGCTTTATTTCTGAGAAATCCGTACGGATTTCATTGTGGCTTCGTGCTACAAATGGGTGGTTGTCTATTTTCCCTTCCTTAACCCCTTCCGCCACCTTGCGGGATTCCGCAGAGCTGATTTTCAATAAGTCTTTTAAACCTCGATAGTAAAAACTGAAATGGATTGAATACTTTCTTTGTAACCGCTATCAGTCTGTTACTGCTAATAATCATGACTCACCTTTAACTGAGGTTGGTTCCGGTGTGCCTCAGGGATCAGTACTAAAACCACTCCTCTTTCTAATCTATATTAACGATCTACCATCTGCATTGACTTCTCACGTTCACTTGTTCGCTTACGATTGCGTAATTTATCGTGAAATAACCGGCACTGACGATTCTAACGCTCTTCAATCACATTTAAACTACATAAGTGATTGGTGTAATACCTGGCGAATGGAACTAAATATTAACAAATGTAAAACTTTGCGTGTTCATAGAAATTCCACCACCCTTCCATTCTACTATTTGAATATTATACCCTTAGATTCCATGAGCTCATACGAATACTTGGGCGCTCATATTGTCACGTTGTCGTGATGTCGACGAAGTCAGCAGCAGGCGTGTTCAGATGAAACTGTTTATTTGGCCGAACTTGTGGCCGAGAAAAGGAAAGGTAATTCACAGCAATACGCACGGTATGCACTGATAGCGGCGAACAGAGCGTCGACCGTCGATCCACTGACAAGCGGTCAAGTGCGTCGGCTTTTATACAGGCGCCATCGAACTTTCCAGCGATATCGCTGGTGGCGGCGTTATCTCTCGATAAAGCTGGAAAATTCGCGTGCGGCGCGAAATCTTAACAAAACGATCTACTACAATCGAGAAGCTTCTCGAACACTGCTTCGCGGACAGCCTCGAGCGGTGATAACCGTCCTTGCTGGTCAAACTCAAAAAACATCAAAATAAAACAAGAAGTGGGCGCGGCAATATAACTTCAATCTAACTTGGTCTCTTTGAATACATGATCGGTAAAGTTAACAGCACACTTGGTTACGTCACAACTTTTCTAACGCCCCATCATCTTTAAGGTTACTACTTTATCAGTCCTTAGTGTGCGCCAAATTAGATTATGCTTAGGGCTCCGTGTTTTCGGTTACGGGTGAGAAACAGCGCTGAAAAGACGGGACAAGAAAGGACACGAGACGACGGCGCTGACTAACAACCAAATGTGCTTTATTCCTTCAGTCAGCATAAATATACTTCACCACTAACGTAATGAAAATACAGAAAACTCAGCCTGCGCAGAGGCAGTAGGGCGATCAACGAGACATGAATTCTATCTCCTTCGGAAGGAGGGAAATCGAGGGGAAGCTTACACATGCCTCGCCGCTATTGTAGATGTGATAAGCTTCTGAAATGAGGCGCGCGCGCTCGTCATGGTATTTTGACAAGAAAGTGGTATCGTTAAAAGATGGATGGCAACCGCAACTGTTACAGTGAAGAGATAACTGACTATCTGTAGCTTGTTTTTGAACTTTGTTCAAATGCTCGCGCATGCGGTCATTAGCGCACCGCCCCGTTTGCCCGACATAGTAACGCCCGCAAGAAAGTGGAATCTTGTATACAACTTCTTGACAACATTCAACAAACTTCTGCCTGTGCTTCTTAGTGCATCTTCTTTTCTTCTCTTCTTCTCGGTTGACTTGCTGGCACAGGCTACCCAGCTTATTTTGGGCAGAAAACAACAGCCTAACGCCTGCCCTGCTGACAACTTTCTTGAGATTGTGCGCGACTTTGTGCACGTACGGAATAACCGCAACAGTTTGCTTCGAGTTTAAAAAACAAGCGCTCAGCTGCTGTGCAATCCGAGAAAAACTCGAAGCAAACTGTTGTGGTTATTCCGTACGTGCACAAAGTCGCGCACAATCTCAAGAAAGTTGTCAGCAGGGCAGGCGTTAGGCTGTTGTTTTCTGCCCAAAATAAGCTTGGTAGCCTGTGCCAGCAAGTCAACCGAGAAGAAGAGAAGAAAAGAAGATGCACTAAGAAGCACAGGCAGAAGTTTGTTGAAAGTTGTCAAGAAGTTGTATACAAGATTCCACTTTCTTGCGGGCGTTACTATGTCGGGCAAACGGGGCGGTGCGCTAATGACCGCATGCGCGAGCATTTGAACAAAGTTCAAAAACAAGCTACAGATAGTCAGTTATCTCTTCACTGTAACAGTTGCGGTTGCCATCCATCTTTTAACGATACCACTTTCTTGTCAAAATACCATGACGAGCGCGCGCGCCTCATTTCAGAAGCTTATCACATCTACAATAGCGGCGAGGCATGTGTAAGCTTCCCCTCGATTTCCCTCCTTCCGAAGGAGATAGAATTCATGTCTCGTTGATCGCCCTACTGCCTCTGCGCAGGCTGAGTTTTCTGTATTTTCATTATGTTAGTGGTGAAGTATATTTATGCTGACTGAAGGAATAAAGCACATTTGGTTGTTAGTCAGCGCCGTCGTCTCGTGTCCTTTCTTGTCCCGTCTTTTTAGCGCTGTTTCTCACCCGTAATCATGAACCAACCAGCCCAAATGAGTACCCTTCTACAGTGTTTTCGGTGTTTATTTTTCTTGAAAATCGGCGGTTGTTTATCGGAGTTTATATTGTTACGGGACTCATAAACGAGGTTAAATAGAGGTTTATTTACAGGGGATGGACGGCAAGTGCGTGTCGGTACTGCACGTCGTTCTTCTCTTCCTCACACCTCTATTGTTGTGGCTGCTACTGCTTCACTGGAATGGATGCCCCACTGTAACATTTATCCTTTCGCAGACGAAGCCCCCCAGGCGGGAAGTCAGCAGGGCAGTCGCTGAGTGAACGGCTTTAGACGGACTACATGCGTGACTTCGGTCTTTGATGACCGTCTTCCACTGGGAGTGAGGCGTGAAATTCTATAATTCACCTCACTAAGACGCTCAGTCACGACAAACGGTCCAACATAGTCGGCGAGTAGTTTTTTGGCGCAGTCCACGTTTACGTGCAGGAGTCCATAACCACACTAAGTCGCCAGGCTGGTAAGTTACTCCATGGTGTCTGCTATCGTATCGCGATTTCGACCGTTTTTATGAAGCCAGAGTACGCAGTCGAGCGAGTCGCCGAGCCTCCTCCGCCCGGCAAAGGGTTTCCGCGATACAAGCGTCGTCATGACTACAGAAAGGAAATATAGTATCCAAAGTGTACCTCGCTGGACGAGCCTAAAGAAGGAAAAAGGGGCTGTATCCAGTTGTCTCTTGTAGCGCGTATGTGACGAACGGAAGCACTTCGTCCCAGTTCTTGTGGTCCAAGCTAACGTACATAGATATCATGCTCACAAGTGTTCTATTTGTGCGCTCAGTCAAGCCATTGGTCTGGGGATGATAAGGCGTTCATTGTCGCAGGTTGGAGGAACACCGACGTAGAAGTTCTTCAACCACATTGCCGTGAACTAACGGCCACGGTCACTAATTATCACACGAGGGGGACCATGACGTATTAAGAAATGCAGCATAAACAGCGACACTTCATCAGCAGTTGCAGAGGGTAGTGCTACCGTCTCGCAGAACCGAGTCAGGTAGTCGGCGCATACTATGATCCAGCAGTTGCCTTCTGATGAACGTGGAAACGGTCAGATCTGGTCGATGCCTACTTCTTCGAAAGGTGAGCTGGGAAGTGCTACAGGCTTTAGGCAACCCGAGGGAGTGTTGGTAGGTCTTTTGTGGCTCTGACACTCCGCGCAACTGGCTACGTATGTATCCGTTGTCTTGCGCATTTGAGGCCAGTAAAATATTTCTTTGGCACGATGGATTGTCCGCATGGATCCTAAATGACCTGCAGTTCGGTCATCGTGCACGACACGTAAAACGGAAGAGAGAAAGGCTTCTGGCACCACCAGAAGGAAGCATGCACCTGTCGCGGCGAAATTCTTCTTATAAAGCACCGCATCCCGGACACAAAAACAACCTGCTGTTGAGTCTTTCGCGGCCGAGAAAAGAGGCTCTAGAGTCGGATCCTCACTTTGCTGTCTCGCGAAGGTTGCGACGTCTGGGAAATCTCGGCGTACGGTTGCGATTGCGTGGTCGAAGCTATCTGCATCACAATCCGTTGTACGGAGAGGCATCCTGGAAAGACAGTCAGCGTCAGCATGTCGTCGCCCGCTCTTGTATGAGACAGTGAAGTTGTACTCTTGTAGACGCAGAGCCCATCGTGCAAGGCGTCCTGACGGATCCCGAAGATTGACGAGCCAGCACAGAGAGTGATGGTCTGTGACGATCGTAAACTGTCGTCCGTACAGGTACGACAGAAACCGCTGAACAGCGAAAATGACAGCGAAGCATTCTTGTTCAGTTACCGTGTAGTTGCGATCGGGTTTGCTTAATGACCTACTTGCGTAGGCGATGACGTGCTCCCTGTTACCCAAGCGTTAAACCAGCGCAGCACTAAGACCCACGCCACTCGCATCTCTGTGGACCTCTGTTGGCGCGGTAGGATTGAAGTCTCGTAGTATCGGCTGTGATGTCAGCAGAACTTCAGCTGCCGAAATGAAGCTGAACACTCGGGCGTCCACTCGAATGGGGCATTCTTGTGCAGGAGGCTTGTCAAGGGATAAGCGACGTCAGAAAAGCGAGGAATGAATCGCCTAAAGTAGGAACATAGCCCCGAGAAGGTGCGGAGTTCTTTGACAGAGTGAGGTGGCTGAAATGCTACAACAGCCCGACCCTGCAAGCCAAATGCTTGCAGGATTGGGCCTGATGCCGTCTTTGTCCACGAGATGTCACAGCAGCAAGGCTTGGCGTTCACTGAAATGACATTTTAGGGGCGAAGCTCCTTAAGGCGGCACCCGTTCGTCCCTCGTAGTCGTAGTCGTAGTCCGTAACCAGTCTTACGCTTTGACCTCCAAGGTGGTGCCGGTGGGAGATTTTTCCTGTGCGTTGTTGAACAATAAAAAATTCGCAGCGTTAGCTAAAAGCCGACTTCTTCTGTCTCTCATTCCCATTAGCAGCCATTCTTTACCTCCAAGGTAGTGCCTGGTGAGATTTCTCCTGTGCGTGATTAAACAATAAAACTTTTGTTCAAAACGCCGTTTATTGATGAAA
Organism: Rhipicephalus sanguineus; assembly: GCF_013339695.2. NCBI lineage: Eukaryota > Metazoa > Arthropoda > Arachnida > Ixodida > Ixodidae > Rhipicephalus > Rhipicephalus sanguineus. The sequence continues at coordinate 57,474 of NW_023616406.1, forward strand.
TAAACCAACGAAGGACGCCAGATGTTTTGTAAAAGCAAAACGGAAGAACGCCAGATGTTTCTAAAGCAAAAGGAAAAGACGCCAGCTGCTTAACGAAAGACGCCAGATGTTTTCTAAAGCAATGGTTTTCTAAACAATGAAAATTCGCAGCGTACATGTAAAATTAAAGTGAGCTGCAAGTCGTCATAACTCATCGAACCTTTAGTATAAACGCGCCCTATCTCACGTCGGTGATGATGTACTGGGCAGAATTCACGGAAGATTCACGGTTTACCGATGAACCTCCGCAGCTTCGCCCGCTCATCATCATTCACTCCGTGGATATGCTGTGATTTTTTTCTTAGAGTTGAGCACAAGAGAAGCCTTTCGTATGCAGCTGAGCACAATGCCTAGACGCTCGTTGTGCTTGTGAAATGTGCGTCCAAAGGTAATAACATCATCGAGATAGCACATGCATATCTCCAATTTTAAACCCCGCAGAATGGCATCCATGAATCGTTCGAAGGTGGCGGGCGCGTTGCACAAGCCGAATGGCATAACGTTGAATTCAAAAAGTCCATCGGGTGTTATAGAACGCCCTTTTTTCTTTATCCTCGGTATGCATCGGGATTTGCCAATAGCCAGATCTCAAGTCTCACTACGTTTGGGCAAGTCGGGGAAGCACAGGACGACAGAAAGCTGAGCTAGTTCATAGGTAGTCATCAGAAGAGAATTTAAAGCATACATACATGTACACAACAAGGCATGCGCACACGACTAACAGCTTAAAGGGCAGTGGACCCTTAAGATTTGTGGGGTTCGTGGCCGTCCGCCCCAAGGAACACCGTCAGAGACTGCTGGAGAACTAGTAAAGCATTTATTAGTTAAAACAAACTTCAATGGTAACGGAAAATAATAGTAAAACTGCCGGCCTTTAGTCTTGGCCCCGGCGGTGCGCACGCCGCGTACACGAGCGCTCTCCGCGACAGTCTGTAGGCCACTCGCCCTTGGCTGTCCACGGTCGCTTCTTATATCGTGTTCCTGGCGCGTGGAGCATGCGCACTGCCACCAGAGCATGCCTCGTGTCACAGCCATTGGGGGTAAGGGGGTTTATCGGCTACGATGCCCACATTTCCCCCCTCTCCGAAGAAGACGCCGCCTCACCGCCTTCCTTGAGGGCGCCCGTGGTGTTCGTGGCTGCCAACGCGGCAGCTCCCATCGTCGCCTCGGGTTTGGGCAGGCCGCCACCATGCTCGTGTTCTGCGTGCTCCACCGACAGGTGGGTCACCTGAGCAGCGTTGTGCAGCCCACTCGTCCGCAGGCTGCGCACGGACTCCTCGTGAGCGGTCGCCATTACCGTCCTCTTCATGACCGTGTCGGCTTTGCGGGAAGCACTTCTAGCAGACTTCACAGCCTTCTCGCCTTTGGCTTCCGAGGCGGCTTCCTCCTTGGCCTTCGCCGCTCCTCGGCTTGCGTCTTGGCGCCTTTCGCAGCCCTTGTCGCGCTCTTCCAACTGTTGCCGTCCACTGCAGCCACAGCCTCGTCCACTGTTGGCTCTCCAACTGGAGGCTGACGCTGAGCATCATCGTAGTCCCCGCTCTTTACACACTCCCTTTCTGGTTCGGCTTCATCGCTGCTCACGTTCCTCTCACCGCACTCTGCGTCGTCGTCTTCAACTCCGTCGATCTCGACCTCGGGCTTTCTGTCTGCTTGCGGCGGTGTGCTCAGCCGTCCAAACGGGGGCATCCGCCATTGTCCAATGCCGGCGGTCGGGATCGCCACGCCCCTCGCTTCCAGGTAGGCTGCCGACTCTGCGTGTCCCCTCGTCGCGCAGAATTTTGCTGAGGTGATGTCGAGGCGCTCCATAGTTTCCAGCACTTTCTTCAGTGCGGCCTCCATGCTTGCTGGTAGCGGACGACAATAACCGTTGGGCGCCAGATGTGGGGTTCGTGGCCATCCGCCCCAACGAACACCGTCAGAGACTGCTGGAGAACTAGTAAAACATTTATTAGTTAAAACAAACTTCAATGGTAACGCAAAATAACAGTAAAACTTCCGGCCCTTAACCTTGGCCCCGGCGGGGCGCACGCCGCGTACACGAGCGCTCTCCGCGACAGTCTATCGGCCACTCCCCCTTGGCTGTCCACGGTCGCTTCTAATATCTTGTTCCTGGCGCGTGGAGCATGCGCACTGCCACCAGAGCATGCCTCGTGTCGCAGCCATTGGGGGTAAGGGGGTTTATCTGCTGCGATTCCCACATTTCCGTACTGCCACCGTCGCATCTGTCGCGGTCTTTGTAGCTTCCACCAAGCCCGCTCCCATCTTCTCTGATTTACGAAGACCACCACCGGGCTTGTGCTTACCGGACGGCGCTGTAAGGTGGGCCTCTCGTGTGGCGCTGGCCAGCCCTTTCTCCCGCTGGCTGCACACGGGAGCCTTTTTGGCCGTCACCTTCGCCGTCGTCTTCGCGACATTGCCAGCAGCCTTTGGCTCAGGCGCAACGGCATCCTTGGTCTCGGCATCAATTCCGTCGGTGCCGTCTCACATGG
>NW_023616407.1:0-32447 GCF_013339695.2 Rhipicephalus sanguineus
GACAAGGGCTTGTCATCATGTGTTCGCCATGCGGACGGATTGCGGATTGATGGGACCCAGGGGATGGACTTGGGTCGTGAATTGTTGCTGGAAGTCGGTACGGGGAGGCGTCGAAATTGGAGCAAATACCCATGCTTCAATTTCCTGTCGCACGACTGCTTGATTAGGGGCAAGGGGATTGAAGGAGAGTGGTCAGGGTGCGGTGGTGCACTGTAGCGGAGCCTGCTTCAATTTCACGCCGGACGAGTCGTGTTAAGTTATCGCAAGTGTCTGGAGGACGATATGTGTCCAGGCGATGACGTCGCTGCGGTATTCGGAAGGCGCTGGAACTGATGTGAGATGCGTCTGCTTTTAGCCTGTTCCAGGCGGCGACATTCTTGAATGATCGCATCAACAGACGTAACGTTACTAAATACCAGCAAGTTAAACGCGTCGTCGGCGATACCCTTCAGGATGTGCGCACTTTTTCTGGCTCGGACATGTTTTCGTCGGCTCTGCGGCAGAGTGCTAGGACACTTTGAATAACTGATGTAGGACTCAGTGGAAGTTTGCGCGCGATGGTGTTCATTCTTTGCGGCTTGTCGACGACCAAAAGGGTTTCCAAAAAGCTCACGGATCTTTTCCTTGAAACTGTCCCAGCTTGTAATGTCATGCTCGTGTGTTCAAACCAGACGCGAGGGTTCCGTCCAAGTACAAAATGACATTCGCGAGCATGAGTGTGGGTCCCACCTGTAACTGGCGCTGACCCGTTCGTAAAGGCGCAGCCATTGGTCGACGTCGGAAACCCTCGACGCCCGAGAACACGCCAGGGTCTTTCAAGACGGGAAGCGTCACGAAAGTTGTTGCGGCCGCTGGGTTGGAAGGCAGGACAGGAGGCGTTGACGACCGGAGTGGGTGCATTCGAGTCTTGAGAGGCCATGTTGAAAGCCGCGAGCGAACGCCCGCTGCGGAGTTCCGTGGCGAGGACGGGGATTGCACCGCTCCACCAATATGTTACGGGGAATATAACAGAGACTCGAAGGACTAGCAGCAGATGTATTTACAAGTAGTTCACCGAACAGCGCTGCCGATAGGAACAGCTCGCGCCAGTCTATCCTATTGTCGTCTTTTCCTTTTCTTTCTTCGTCTTGGGACCACGATGCCACTGGTACGTAGCAATATTAATTGTTGGGGTTTCCATCCCAAGACCTCAATATGGCATTGATGGACGCAGTAGTAGACAGCTCCAGAATGTCGATTACCGAGGGTTCATTAACGTGGACCTAAACCTATTATCACGGGCCTCTATCGTTTCACCTGCATCGAAGTGACGCCGCCGCCGCTGTCGGGATTCGATATCGCGACCTTCTGGTTCAGCACTCGTGCACCGTAACCATTTAGCACCCCTGCGGGTCCACGTCATGTTCACGGCGCTAATAGGGACCGGTGGCGTACTCGGAATGGTGTTGTTGCCGTGAAGGTACTTTTACGCCGTCTTATTTTCTTACTGCTGCGACGCACTACTGTGTTTTTAGTCACGGTGTTATCTAAATGAATGTTGTAGATCAACTTGTTGCATCAAGGCTTCCGATCAGTTAGAAAAAATAACCTGAAAACGGTATTTTGCCTACTTTTGCCAATGTAATGCCTTTTTTTTTGTTTTAAACAGCACATGGGACCACCCTGCTAATACCGACTGAAGCAAGAAACTTTCCAGGAACGTCCGTGGTGGTTACAACGGATAGACTTTCCAATAGGAGATTGGTTCTACAGACCTAAACCACTATAAAAAATCGTACGAGATAGTTGTCATTCCAAGAGTAAGGACGTTCTCTCCGTTATGTAAGTTGTAATTTTTCTACAAATAAATTACCTACTTTCCATCTAAGTTTTACCGTTCGGCTGATCAGTGCTGATCCCAGAGTGTCGGCATAATTTGCCCGGCGCAATGGCTTTTTCTCGAGGCTATACAGATCAACCTGCTTGATATTAGGAGAGATAGAGAGATAACATTTATTTACACTCGTCGAGAATGACGGGGAGGAGGCTTTGGCCTCTGCCCCCCTTCATCACTCTAGCAGTCGGCCGGAATCCCTTGGGACTCGGCGGCGTCAGGGCGAGACCGATGACTTTACGTTTTTCTTCGGCGTCTTGGCTGAGTTATAAGGCCTCCCAGGATTCAACGTTTCTGCTTGGATCGTTGTAACAAGAAGAAAATGACTTTTGCATCATCAATGCAAATTGTCTCTGGTAAGAAGAACAATGACTTTGAGCGGGTCTCATTGTTGCTTAGTTGTAATTTGTAAACAACTGGAGCAACATGCACTTTCCAACAAATAGTTCCTTGCAGAACCTCATGAAATAGTCAGTAATTGCTCTTGCTTAATTATAAGAAAATAAACCACATTATATTCAGCAGAAGGCAACGCGACGCTCCACACCCATTGATAGACTGGCGAGCCGCAAGTGCGTACCCGCAAGTATGATGCACTCGTAAACTTGCTAATTGTTTGCGTGAAAATGTCGATGACCTCAGACAGCGCGGTGGCTCAAATTTCGGACAGTGCAGCCTTCGAAAAGCATTTCAACAGGCGCTATCCTTCTCTCGTACCGTTCTTTTGATCATAAAGGCCAGGGATGTCGAAACTATTTAAACGGCTATCGGGGCCGAACACCAACGGTCGGCACAGTGCTAACATCTGGCGACTGGAATGCCGAACGCTCATGCACTCAAGTTGTTGGACATTTGTGTCTAAGCGTCGCGTTGAAACAGCCACAGCGTTTTTAGGAATTTTAATCGGCTGTAAGGGTTTGAAGCCTACGATGTTGGAGCATACCGGCATAGGTTTTTAGACTTTTGTAGGAACGTATGACCGCTCGTGGGTTGTGTATACAACCCTGGTGAACTTAGTTTGTGTTCGTGTAAGATAACCGTCCTCCGGCATTCCTAAATTTTACAATACGTTTAATTATCCTTAGTTAATTAATTATGCTTAGTTAGCCCTCGTCAGTATCGTGATTTTATTAGTTGTATTTTAGACAAGAGGGTGTGCCTGAGAATGGGAGATACGCATGCGATGCGCACCATTTGGATAGCTCGCGGATGTTTTTCGAAGCGCGAGCTGCAAGTTTAGTATTGAAAAGCATTTTCTTATCTTGCGCTTTAGGGGTCTCAATGATTTCAAGTATTTCGCAGAACGTGGGCGATACAGTATTGCAATGCAGATACACCTATGCTATTGATACTTGACGGTGCTATCGAACGTGCGACAAGTGTTGAGGCAGCCACCCTTGGTGCTCGGTGTGCGAGAACGTCAACGTGTTTTCGTGTGGCAGCGCATAGCCTTCAGATTTGCTGCATACAACTATCCGCACTGAGACATAGCCGTCACTGTTCTAACAATAAAGCGGCTGCTTATTTACGCTTACGAGCTTTGTTCCGTAAAGGCAAGATCTATTATTCCCGTTCTCGAAAGAAATTAAGGACGCGATTACTGGGCAGCCCGTGACAATCGGGCGATAAGAACGTACTGTTATAATCGGCAATGCAAAGCGCGTGCACTGACCAGTGTAAAAGGAGCCTGCTTATGGGCGCTGCGGCTCTCTCTCTCTCTCTCTCTCTCTGGCCTTCGCTAGCCCTCTCGTCTCTTGTGGGCTCTTGTGATGTAAAGGCGGTTTTCTAAGCTTTTTTAAATGCGAATGCGTTTCTTAGTCGGGCTATGTGAGGCATCCGGCGTTGTCCGCGCGCCTCTCCGCTCTCACTCCCTCTCCCAGCAACACTGCGGGCGCGCGCGCTTATCCTCGCCCCTAGAAACCGGAGCAGGTGGTGCGGGCGCAGTAGCGGAGAGTGAGTGGAGAGGAGGAGCGCACTCTGGCGTGTGAGGGCGCTCGCATCCGAGCTCCGCGTGTGTGGTAGTGTGTAGGAGAGGGCAGGTGCAGTGCTTCGCCGCTCCTTCTCTCGCCGTTCGCTCTCTCTCCTCCCTGCGCCACCGCTTCAATGCAGTGCGTTTGAAACGCGTTTGTAGCGTTTGTGCTGTCTTGGCACAGCCTGCAAACAGCGCGTTCTAAACGCGCTTGTGCTGCGTTGAAGCGGTGGCAACATCCCTGATGTGATTACGAACGCACGTAGGAAGCGTTCGTTGAAAGAGGCGCCCAAAAGAGAGACACTTGAGCGCGTCGATTTGTCCAGCTTTACGCCATTAAAATTACTACGCCGTGTACTCTCGGCGCAAGAAATGCATTCGCATTTCCTCACGATTCCCTTCGGGGAGGAGGGGGCATTTTTTTTTGTAAAATCGCCGGCGGTATAAATGTAAATGAAATGCCTCTTCCTCTTCGAATCAAGCTCCTCAAGAGTCATCTTCGCCCGAAATGGGTGCCAGCCTCTACTCCTCCTCGGACCATCAGTACGTGTGTATTTCTTACTTTCACTGAAGATCTAAAGTTGTGCAGCAGCAAACAGTAAGGAACTGCTGGAATCTAAAGACGCTGCTTAGCACGAAGACTCACCTTTGAACACCAAAGCTGTTTAGCAAACCGTTCCTTGTGAGTCTATAGCAGAAAACTATTATCATGTTAGCCAGTATGTGCCACTGTAAGGCTACCTGAGAACGAGTACAGAGAGGGACAGAAAGAAAGACGAGAGAGACAGAACGAAAGATATAAAGAAAGAGGAAAGCGAAAATTCTTGCCGAAACGTCTTCCGACGAGGCGGGATTTTGGCCAGCGTTCCCTCGATCCGAAGGCAAGCGTACTAGCCACTCGCCATCCGGCATGCTAGCAGAGAACAGCATAGCCTAGTACAGTATAGCGTAGCAAAGGGGTGGGAAAGGGACGTGAGCGTGAGGAGGAGAGATGTGGTGGTGTAGAGGGGAAAGGACGAAGGAGAGAGTAAGGGGTAGCACAGAAAGAAGGAGAAAGAGAGAAACAGGGAGAAAAGAGCGCAGAAACAAATAGAGTACAGAGAACATCCACGAAAGAGAGAGAAGAAAGAAGACACACAAAAATTCGGCAGATCCCACGACTTGTGGGAATCGGTTTCATGCGAAGCAGTCAGCAAGCATTTGCCCATGCTCCATTTGTTTAGTTTGAGGCAAGCGTTGCAAGGTGGATCGACGTTTTTTTGTAAGCGTAGTAGTTTTTGTGGGCATCGTGGAAGTACCAGGAACGTCGACTACACTGGCCTGTAAAGGGTAACCTATGTCTGACGTAGCGTCAGCACTCACATTAGTGCACAGACGTGAATATTATCGAAACTGGTCCACTTCACGGTGCGATGATGTGAATATCATGCTAACATTCGTTAGCGTGTTCCTCCGGGTCGAGCAATGCTTGGATATAGCCTGCTGAATCATAGGGATACAAATGCAATAATTATTAGACATGTGCGAAAGCGTCCGTCACGGTGGATCTGTGCTCGGCTGCTGACCGGAAGGTCGCGGGTTCAATCCCGGCCACCGAGGTCGCATTTAGGTGAGACGAAATGGTAGAGGCCGGTATAGTGTGCGATGTCAGTGAATGTTAAAGAACAACAGATGGTCGAACAGCACACAGCAGCATACAACAGCATGCGAGAGCTCGGGCCCCTAAAGCGCTCCACCTAAAAAATTATGGCTCTAATCCACGCTGTGAACGCGGCTGGACAGCGAAGCTCTAAACGACACTCAAAACGATTGCACAGTGCGACGTCGCTTGAATGGTCTTCCACATTAGAATCGTGCAACAGTGTGATTGGCGTCTGACCTAAACCGGGAGCGATGGCCAGAAGTGCGTCTGATTTTGCAGACCGGCCATGAATGTTTCGTTGTACATGCCTGACTCAACGCGTTCATAGCCATGACGTATTGTTTTCGGCCATCGGAGTCGTCGCGTCCATCAGCCTCTTGATCTCGTCTAGCCCCCCTTCGTCAGGGAGACGTTGCAAGTCTCTGGGTTGAAACGAATGTTGTTGAACTTGTAAGCGGACTCTGGAGAAGAACGTCTATTAAATTTAGAATCTGCACCCTTGAAACTGCTGAGAGAATTGTATCTTTATTGCTTACGCTGAGTTCCCTGGGCCCGATGTTCTTCCGTGGCACGAGCACGACGCGTTTTCAGAGTGTCGTCTCTGCTTTCAACGCTCCTCCTCGTATGCACGTTGCTCTTCAGGAGTCATCACTATAACAGTGGCGTAGCCAAAGGGGGGTTCAAACCTCCCCCGAAATTTTTCAGTTTTGCTTGCGTATATATACATGCACACATACAACGCACGCACGAACACACATAAAGTATGGTTGAACCCCCCCCCCCCGAAAAAAATTTCATAGCCCCGTCACAACTGAAATACAATGTCTTACTAGGCGGGCCCTTTTATATATATATGTAATGTAATAACGTCATGTGCAGAGTTACAAACTGTGCTGTCGGGAACCTGCGCTTAGTGTATATTTCATATGGCTATTGACGTCAGGCCGCCTGTTACATGGGCCTTATCATCCATCGTGCGGTTTTGATGCTTGTTTTGTTGCTTTTCTATTGAAAGAAATACTGAGCTGTATGCTGCAGGCCAGATGCTTTTTTGCCCACGCGCGTTTTTCGCCCACGCGGAGGAAAACGTTGGGGGGTTAACAGTACACAGCTTTGCTGTGAAAAGAGGATGACCTTATCTTTAGGTTGGGCGGCACCATGCCACCGATTTCCCGCGGGGTGGGTGCCCTCTCAAACAATTATGCACTTCGTTCTAGCGAGCACGAGAACGCCAGCGCGCTTTCACCTACTTCAAAGGTAGGTGAAACAGGTGCCACAGCAGCGGTGGATGCTCGACTATTTCACGAAGGCTGTTGAGCGTTGAGGTACGCCCAGGAGCCTTTGCAGAACATGGTGGGGCCATCTTTCGAGATGGGTACCCATGAACAACCGAGCGCATGGTTGGTATACTGTGCCCGCGGAAAAAAACGGTGAGTCTCCGGTCGGCACTGGGAATGGAACCCACGCCTTACCGGATTGGAAGCGGACGCTCAACCATCTAGCCACCTCTGGGCACTTCGTCATTGTGCCGTTCGCATGAGTAGCAGCGCAGCAGGGGCGTGAGAATGGATGAGATATGTGGTGCTGAGCGGTTCTGCAGCGATGGCTTTTCGAAGCATGCGCGGTCTACACGGACTGAAATGCGCAAGTCGCGTTCGCTTCTAGTCGGCGCCAGGCCCAATTTAGCCGCTTGTTCTCGCTACTCCGTGAGTTCTTCCGCTGCTGTAGCATTTAGAAAACCCTCTTCTCGGTGCCATTTGCGCCGCTACGTGGGCTCGCAGGTTCATTTCACAGCGCTATGGGCTCACTAGGCTTTTGCCTTGGCACTCTTGGGAAGTTTGCAGCATCCCGGTATCTTGTTTTCTGTGCGAGCATATATTTATTACTCGATGGCGACATAATTTACATTGTCGACAGTCGGAGGTGTGGCGACAGTGGTACTAATGTGTTTAGAACACTAGCTGTAGGATTTAGAGTACGGCGTGGAATCTATTGTGGGAGTTCTGAAAGCCGCCTCGTTAAATGAATATGAGATGGGATATTGAAATGTGTGCTTGTCACAATTTGTGAATGCATTAGAGCACTCAGTGCACTTTTATATGGAGTTGGCACGCCGTTTCGTACTCCTCATGGAGCCGAACTGCATACGCAATGTGCTCTCTTTCTTATCTGCACGACCACCTTACGCCCTCCGTTGTCTCTCACGATATTTATTTTTATTTCTGACAATTTTCCAAAAGTCACAATTTGCCATTCAGGCATTTTCTGTAGATATCACCAGTACGATTATGCTTCTATATGAGCACGTCTAATAGTGTTTTGGAAAAAAAATGTAATATGTCTATCACCTGTAATATTTGCCTATCACCTGCTCCAACACCCGCTTCCCGTTTGGTGATTATATGCCAGAGTCGAGTGCACGTCAGAATACGGTTGAGTGATCCGAACGGTGAATATTAACAGCAGGCAATTCATTAAAGTGTTTTAGAATGGGGCACCCAAGACACTGCGTCCCCAAGTTGCGCTGTGTAGGCTGCTCTTGTGTTCAGAGGACCAAGAGTGTTTGACAGTTGGGTTAAAAACGATCGATGTTGGGTCAAACCGCACGGGACGCCAAGCGTGGCCAAATGAAATTCATGCGAGACGCGAGCCGTGCTGCGCGGTGGCCCGCGCTCTACATGCGTCGTCTCGCTGGCAACACACGCTAGTTTTTTTTTTTTATTTTTGGGTCTTGGGACGGCGCGAGCGCTAGAGCTGAATAGTGGCTTCCTTTCTACGCATGCGCTCTGGCGGCTCGCAAATTTCTTCCGCCCCATATCTCTTTGGGTTCCGAATTCTCACTCTGTAATATTCATTCATTGATTAAGCTAAATGAAGGGATGTTAGAGGGTAGGTACCACAATCGGACGTAAACCTGACACTAAAGTGACTGCAGCATGAGCTTTGAGTGCTCGTAAAGAATGCTGCCAGGAATTTGGACAGGGAACAAGCGTCTTACAGCAAAATAATTTGAAGTTTGAAGTATAGAAGCGAGCCGTCCTTTTTTACCGGTATCGTCGCAAAACCATTAGCAAGACGCGATGAGAGAGCTACAAAATGAGTGACGTTGGAGATGTGTACGGCAGAATGATGACCGCGATCACGTGTAGCATGAATCCATGACAGAGCCCAATATCAATGGATCAAGAAAGTCAGTTTCACCGCAAGGGTGAAGCAATGAATGCGATAGCAAAAATCATAATTTTATAGGAAGTGAGTCTGGCAGCTAAATATTGTGGACCCCATCTCGCGTAACTCTGCAAATCCCTGGTTAAAGAGCATACGGCCGCTCCAAGGAGAGATGCTCTTTCCACAGAGTCTCAAAACGTTCAGAGCGCAGCCACCTGCTGATGGCTGCCGAGATAGCTCGCGCGAGCGATCGCGACCGTGCCCTTTGAATCAAAGTTCAAAGGTGCTGGTCGAGTTACAACCCTCCCCCTCCCTTCGCGTGATCTTTGAAGATGGACGGGGCGTTTGCTTTCCGCGTCGGCGCCCCTTTCTCTCGAGCGGGTAGATGTTATCGCATCCGCCCTCCGAGCGACGGTGATGGGCCGGCAACTTTGATCTCTGCTGTAGCCGTGTTCGTCGCTCCTGTTCGCGTGCGTTTACCCGGGGCAGAACACAATGCACGTAGAATGTTATCATTTGGACTTTATAGGGGAGATGACGGCTACGGTAAAACACGCCGAGTGTCCGTATAATTGCTATGTCTATAAACCGAAACTGTTTTCCAACTGCACTTGCTCGCGTCCAGGTGGGCGCTCATTGTCGGTTTTCCTTGACTCCGATAGCAACAAATACATAGTCTCGTTGTGGATGGACGCAGCTGCGCGTTTTGGTAGAACTCGTGCCCAAAAGTGGAGGCGCACGAGTGAATTGTATCTGTACGGCACGTGTTTTCTTACGTTACCGCTTTGGTCGTCCACGTGGTATTTGCGTGACGTGATACTTGTTTTCGCCGCAATCAGATGTTTTCTGCCTCTTGGCGTGAGGTTTCGAAATATTGATCGAAGATTTTGGTTTCTGCACTCCTTGAAGTTCTGTACACTGCCCGCGTATTGATTTGCACGTCTTCTGATTGCAGTGATGCAATTACAGCAGAGCTGTTATCGTCAAAGTTTGCCTTGTGTCATAGATGAAAAATTATCGTGATCGTGAACCGGCACGTGCTCGACGACGTCCTCGCATTATGTACAGTCTGCAGGGTGTTAACAAGAGCTGTGCTGTAATCCACCCTTGCGCGACTTAGTGGAAGCTGCGCTAACTTTTTGTCTGTGGCACAACCATTGCGGTGTAGTTGCCGCTGGACACCGTATCTCTGTGGCGAATCTGCAACGGGATTACGCAGAAATATGGCAGTTGTTCTTCAGTCAGTTGTTTTCTCTCAGCACTCGAAGCCGACATTTCCGCAGCTGCCTCAGTGCTTGCACCAAAATGCCGAGTGCTGCCGCTACCCAGGTGAAGGTAATGCAGTCGCGCTGTGGCGTGACTAACTGTCCCATCATTTTTGGTTTTCCATGTCGTTCAAGTGTGTTAAGCATCGTTACCACTCGCTTTTTTCTTCTTTGGGGAGCTTTTGTGCCATCCTTACAAATGTATGGCTGTGGTCTTCGTTTGTTTCTGCCGATCTGGTGCCGACTGCTGTGATATATTTCTTGGGTGTTTTGGGTTAAGACATTTAGCTGCTGCGTGGCCTGTGTCATTCACTTCTTGATATCTGCCATGAATGGCATTGAATATGTGGGAGTGTCTGGCTTGCGACGGTTATCGCCTCGAACATTATTGATATAGTACTTTCTCTAGTATTTCAACTTAACCCGTTGACGGTTTGTTTCTGGTGGGCTTACCTGGCTACCTGTGACAGTGTTGTTGTGAGTTGTTGTTCGTTACAGTTCTGCCACAAACTGATGCCGATCTCATTCGGCGTGTTGTTCATCTAGAACTTCATTGCGATTATTCACCTGTTGTTAATCAAGCTCAACTTCCTTTTCGCATCACTGTCATTTGCGTTCTCCGGCTCGATCTTGTTCCCACAGCTGTACGATCTGCGTGTTGACTGTTTCACAACCGGGCACGCTGTACGTTTGTATTGTGTTTTGGAGCTGTGGAAATGCAAATCTCGCGTAGCTCACCTGAAGCTTATGTGGCTGCTGGTGTTGCACGGGATTTGGCATTTGCATTGACCTGGATAGTTTCCTAGATGGAATACGACATTTTTTCCCTAAATGAATGTTGGGCTCGGGGTGATTCCTTTTACCTCAATTGCGTTATAGCTGTTGCTTTTTTTTACCTGTCATCTGTGCTCCTCACGGAGGCACTGGCGATGATTAGTGTTCTTCGTACGAGGTCTCTTCATTTTTCTTGAACATTGGGTGCTGCCGGCATGGTGTTTCCGATCTTACACGTTCTCTAGTAGAACAAACGCACCTTCACCGGGAGCAACAGGCGCAGGGAAAGCCAGGCGGAGAGCACCCCGTAAGAATACGTCACGAATTGATCGTCGCCTGGGGGACCGTATAAGTAATTCAGAGATGTTTACAACACGTGAGGAAATACAGTATTTAAGCTGAATATCATTTTACATGGACACTCTTTTTCAACCTTTAAATTGAAGAGCGCGATGGCTTTAACAACTCTTGTGTGGTAATGTCCTGTATCATGACTCGAAAATTCACGAGACGTTTGGTGGTGGCGCTCGAGACCATTTCTGCGAACTGTCGGCGCAGGATTTAATTAAGCCAGACACAAAGCAGGCTAATTCATTTCTCTGGCGCGGTATCTTACGTTTCGATTCCAACATCCGGGGACCGCTGTATAGCCGTTCTATCGGTAGGGATGGTGTCTCCCTCCGTCTTTTGCCCGACTCGCCGGGCATAAGACAAACTGATTCGGAGGGCTGCCTGTTACGGTTGCTGTTTGCATGTCTGACCGTCACACGAGCCTTCACCAATTCTGTGCTGCGCGATAGAACGTTCTATCAAAGGAAGTCCAACACAATCCGCACCTGGAGTGCCTCCCAAGCACACGGAACACGTTATCGTGCTCTCATGCACCTGGGTGGTGGTGATGATTGGGGATTGTTTGACTTTCAATGCTTGCAGATGTCGACCGACGGAGGAAACAAAAGCTGGCGTTGGCCCACTTGAAATCATTCGGTGCATACATGAGCGTGTAGAATTGTATGGTCTTATCTGTTCTGCTATGTAATAAATGCATTTCAGAAAGGACCCCCGACGAAGAGAATGAGTGCCTTAGATCAATTGCCTAGCGTGTGCACGCACGCTAGTTGAACGTCGTGTGTTCGTAAGCTCATCTTTCCTAGTAAAAGTTTCATTTGTGTGTGGCTGATATCGCGAACAACACCTGGGAGGCTACGCTGCCCATCGCATGCCCGGAGGACCAACTCTGTGCAGTCCGGCGGACCCAAGATGCCACGAGGACTCAATGTCTGGCCACCACCTGTGGAAGAGGGGTTCCCGTAGGGCTAGCCTCCCGGCCCCCGCCTCCCTTGACCCCAGCAAGGACAAAAATAAAGTGTCGTCTCTCTCTCTCCCGTGCTTCTAGGCGATCCTGTTGTAATATTTCATGTGGGGCGAGGGCGGAATTGAAATCCGTGCCTGCCATGTTTCCTCCTTCACGCGAGCGTGCGAGGTGCTTGACTGAGAATATATTGGAATGGTTGGCTTGCCTTGAGAATGATGCTCGTTAGACTTGATATTAGTATGTCCTTCGTCATCATAAACAGCCTTTTAAGGCCAGGCTGGCACTTGAGTATATGGAAGCGACTTCCTCAGTTGCTGGCCACACCGAATGGCTGACCATCACGGCCCTCTCTGACCTTGTCTTCATGATTTCGTTAACCAAATTAATTAGGACATTAGACGTCCCACACTGCTGTGGGATTCTTGGGAAGAGAGAAGTTACAGACGAGTTCTTCGTTCATGTTACGTTGCTTTTGGCGTTTTGCCTTCAAAATGCACATTTAAAGCTGCCACCAGTGTGGTGTGTTTTTGTCATAGTGGTCAAGAGGAAGTTCTCGTCCACTCCTCTTCCATCTCTGTCGTTGACGATTCTTGGCTATAATTCTTCACTGGGATCTCTGAGACGGTGCGTGTCATTTGTTGCAGGTGCTTTACCGGCAGCCGCCTTTGCAATGGGAATCCATGTAAGTCATGTGTATCAACCTCCCCTCAGCCAGTGGGCAGCAGTAAAGAAGTGGAGTCACGCCAGGGCCGTTAGAGGTAAGAAGGTTGAGCGGGGGGGGAAGGGTGGTGAAGTTCGAAAAATCACTTAGAGGACCCTCGAGCGTTCGCTTTCAAGAGTACAACGCGATAGCGCTCTCGGAATTCGTTCGCATTGCCTGCTCAATAGACCTTTCCAGAAATTCCAGCGCGCCGCCTGTGGCGGCCGCAAAGCACTGTGGGAAGCCGGAGCGCCGGCGTGTCGTCTGCTCGCGGAAGCGTTGGGCGTTGGCTCGCCTCGTTTGCAGCGTGCGAGCTTGCGGGCGTACGAACGCGTCGTTGCAGGGATATCGCTCGCGATAACCCTGCTTCAAACTGCACTCACCGAAGAGGAACGGCCAGAGCAACATGGATAATAGCCAGCAAAGAGTAAGTATTCCTGATTTCTTAATGACCCGGGGAAATGCTCACGTACCCGCGAAAAAGCTCATTGAATCGAAAACTTTGTACGGCTTGCGCGGCGAGTCCCCCGCGCTTCTTTGATCGTGTTTTCTAGTAGCGGAAGTTATTCTCCCTTCTTTTAATGTCAGAATGACCACACAGCTGCATTATTAGTACGTCGTGCTAGGCACTATGACTCGTGATATGCTGCCGCGATTCGCAGTACTATGGTACGTCGCGCGTGATAACCGCTGTCGAAAATCGCCCTAATAAATGGATTCGAGGCCAACTACGCTGTGCAGGTCGAAGTAATAATAGCCTGTTTAAAAAGCTGCGTGTTAGAAAACTTCGCACTTGCGACGCTGAGAGTATTAGAAGCCAGCCACTAACACGTTCATAATAAGGACATCAAGTGAGTGCTGTTGGGTGCAGAGACCACGTAATCGGGGCACAGTGTCATGTGACATGAAGCAAGAATATTCTTCACAGTCGACTTCTCTGCAGTTGTTCTCAAACTACGTAAAAGATACTGCCTCTGGGTCATGTCTGTTTTAATTCTCAATCGTGAGTTGGAAATGTACTCAAGAATTTCGGACCTGATTTCGCAAAAGGCCGTGACTTCCGAGTTAACAGCGTGAAGGAATATATAACAGAATGAACGTTCGTGCGCATAATTTAAACAATATTTTATTTTACAGTTTGAGCTCTATTGTTTCATTACAGTTTATTATTATGCTAATTTAGTGATTTGTCTTTATATGCAGATGCCCCTCCAACCTGTCGACAACATACAGCTGTTTCTGTCACGTTTGCCAAAAGGGCCTTGGACGAAACAACTGAAGGACTTACCAAAGGGGTTTTCAGAAGAAAAAATTCTGCAACATGAGCATTCTCATGGTGCAAATAAGCACTCAGTATCTGGGTACAGAATGTTTAAATCTGAAAAAGTTCACGAACTACTGCTGTGCAAGGCTGTTGATGGTGAAACAGTGGTGTTAAAAGCGATGGTGGAAGCCTCATTCAGCGTGGGAAAGTCCTACAAGGCTGCTGCAGCACTTACATCAGCTGGCAACGTGAAAGAGGCTGGCTGTGAGTGTCGTGCCGGTGCATCTGGTGTGTGTAAACACGTGGCTGCCCTGCTTTGGTTCATGCTTGATATGAAGCGTTCCCAAGCTCCTTATGTAAGAGCTCCTTATGTAGCATGCACTGAAAAATCCCGAACATGGGGAAGTGGTAGTAAAGATGCCCATGTTCGCAAACTGAAGTTTTCCGACCTGCAGTTTGTAAAGCACCTGCCAACTAAGGCAAAGGTGCCTGTCAAGCCGAAGAGAAATGTTCCCGTAATTATGAGTGAAAATGACCTAAAGTAACTTCATAAGGGGTTGCAACATAACAATATAAACATGATGCTTTGTCAAGTATTGGAAGAAAATTGTTTTGTGCCTGTGCCTTTGCCAGTCATTAATGAAAAACCACTGCTTCCCACGCTTCCACTGCGGTTACCTACCAAGATTCTGTGGTCTGAATACGTGCCAACGAGTTATGAAATTGGCACTTGCTCGCTGACATTGCAAGAGGCGTGGGCCCTTGAAGAAGCTGCTAGGGCACAGAGTAACTCTGCAGCTTGGGCCGTTGAGAGGTCAAAGCGTTTAACTGCATCACACTTTGGGGACATTATGTCACGCCAAAAATTACCAGATGAAAAATTCTGCAGCAGGGTTTTTGGCACAAGCCATTTACAGACTAAGCACATGGCTTTTGGCTTGGAAAATGAAGAAAATGCTGTGCATCGCTACTTGAAAAAGAAAAACTCAGCAGTCAGTGTATACCACTGCGGCCATTGTGTAAACCCAGGCGTCCCTGTTCTTGGTGCTACACCAGACCGCGTTGTTCAAGAAGGGCAAAGCTTCGGCCTGCTTGAAGTAAAGACACTTGCTGCATCTAAAGACCGCGGAGAACATTTAGAAGAAGCAATAGCTGTGGCCCCATTCCTAAAAAATGGCACACTTCGTCAGTCTCACAAGTATTTCTACCAAGTACAGGGACAAATGGCTCTATCGGGACTAGAGTGGTGCGACTTTGTGGTAGATAATGGCACAGACTGTACTTTCCAAAGAATCGAGTTTGACCGTTCACTGTGGTTGGACAAGATGATGGCACGGCTTCTCGAGTTCTATCAGAGCTATAGGAGGCACTCTGGCAACATATAAGTGTCCACGTGTTTGAAAGACATCCATAGATACTTCAATGCAGAGACTTCTTCTATTGTTTCATGAATGTCTATGGTCCATTCCATTGTGCTGTATTCTTGCACATCATTTTGTCAATGCTGGTGCTAACTCATTCCCAAAATGTGGGAGCATGTTATTCTTCATCACTTACCTGTTTATCGTGGACATTAATGCTTTGCCTTCAATAAAAAAAACATTTTCCTCCAATGAGCATTGATTAATGAGTGTTGTTGATACTACTACATCTCATTCTCTAGCAGAGAAAGAACTACAGCAACCTAATAGTCATGTGTTTATTTATCCACAATTCCAGATTTTCTCTGCAGTGTACTGTTGAACACAAGGTATTGCAAAAATAAGTGGCTGCCTATGGAAATAGGACTCGTGTTTTAATACTAAAGCACTGTTCACCAAAAGAGAGAAAAAACGCGAGCATTGAAAGTACCATGTTTAACCATGGCAAAAAAGTAGCAGGTGCATGCATAAACTAACAGAACATGCCGAGCGTAAAAAAACTGGTCAGCAAAACAACTATCACAGCATTACATGAACTGCTATATCACAGAAGGAACCATAAGCTCATACAACATGTGCTCTTTTTACAACAGTGCGTCAAATCCAACATGACTTGACTAGATAAAGTTTCAATTGGCACTGTTTGCCTTTACACAGGGAACCTAAAAATGAGATGTGTGAAGCCAAAATAAGTGAGGCATCTATGTTTATGGTGAATAAATGGTGGATCAGACTGAAAATAACCAAGTAATAGACAGCAAAATAAACCTTGCATATCAGTGCAATAAATAAGTTCACATATAACATGACGTGCTTCCCCGCAGGGGCGTCTGCGAGAGCAGGCGTTTGGTGTGTAGCGACACCACGGACCCGAGCTAACGGGGGGGTTTCGACCCCCTCCCACGCCTAGCCGTGCGTGGCATTGCCGTGTCCGGGGAAAAGGGGATCCTGGGGGTTGAGTCGATGCCGGGTGATTGGACCTTTAAGGCCCCCCGGCAGAGGCAACACACCCCTTTGGCCCCGGCTTCACGTAGACGGCACCCCTGGGCTGACCCACCCAGGGGAAATCGGCAGTCGCCCTTTCCTGTTTCTCTCTCCCTACATCTTCGTCTTTCTCTCTTACTTTTAATCTTTCCTGTCTAGTCCTCTCTTCCAATTTCTTCCAATCTTCCTGGCGGCAAGGGTTAACCTTGTGTATGTGCTCTACCTTGAGCATAATATATTTGGTTATAGTGGTAATGTACGGCTGGTGCCTGCAGCACTATAAGATCTGCAGCATCCCCTAGTTGGGCTCCGTGGTGGGTGGCCGCCATTACTGCCGAAGTACATTATGCAAGTATGCAAACTCCTGCATTTCCCCGACTCCTTGATCGTCACCCTCAGAAGAGGGTGCGCACCGATGAAATACTGAACATCTTTTCCAAGCCCAAAGAGACCTTTCCCCGATTTCATGTAGTTCACAGCGAAACAGCTGACAAACCAGCCAGAACTCTCTCTCCCTTTGTTGTCGCAAAAGGCTTAACTGACACCCTTGGCCCGGGCTATAGGGTAACAAAAATGGCGAGCGGAGACCTCCTCCTAGAGATCCGTGATAGCGAACAGCACACCAGACTGAAGAAGCTTGTGGCATTCGGAGAAACTCCTGTAACAGTCTCAGCACATCGTTCTATGAACACAGCACGCGGAGTCGTGTCTGACTCAGATCTTATCTACTTGTCTGAAGCCGAGCTCCTCGAAGGCTGGAAGGGCCAAAATGTTACGAACGTACAGCGCATAGTCATCCGACGGGAAAATAAAGAAATCCCTACAAAACACCTGATACTAACCTTCAATTCCAGCGACTTGCCACAAACCATAGAAACTGGGTACACAAAAACACCAGTCAGACCCTACATACCAAACCCTCGCCGATGCTTTCAGTGTCAAAGGTTCGGCCATGGCTCTCGCAGCTGCCGTGGTCGACCCACCTGCGCAAAATGCTGAGCTCAAGGCCACGACTCTGACAATTGCGAAGCTGCACCTCACTGTGTGAACTGTGACGGTGCACACGCCGCATACTCCCGATCATGTCCAAACTGGAAAAAGGAAACAGAAATTATCAGTCTAAAAGTCCGTGAGAACATCTCCTTCAGAGAAGCTCGCAAAAGGTGTTCGCCATTCCACACTAACACCTATGCTGATGCGGCGCGAAAGGGGGCAGCACCGCACCAGCCTCTGCCTCACCAACGACCCGCTAGCAGCGAGCCGTTGGCTATGGCACCCGCCCCCGTGGTGGCAGTAGCTAAGGCTGCTCCACCCACTCAGCCACAGAGCCTCGCGACTCCAGGGTCGTCGAGTCTCAAGACTTCGCCTCGTCAGGCGAGGTCTCCAACACGAACAAAAGGCCGCGCCCGCGGGCATCCAGTGCCTCCCAGGAAGTAATGGAGACAACTCCGGCACTTCCTGGGCCGAAGGACCGGCGCGGCTCTCAGGACCGCGCCAGGAAAGCCAAAAAACCCGTAACGGGGCCGGATGACGGTCCTGCTACATAAGTACCAAGGTTTTTTAATCCGTACACACAGCACTATTTTATATTCAATATGAAGACAGAAATCTTAGAGTGGAACGTGAGAGGTCTTCTGAGAAACCTCGATGACGTTCAGGAACTCATCCATAAGCATGCTCCAAAAGTGCTGTGTGTACAGGAAACCCACCTCAAATCAAAACACACAAACTTCCTTCGCCAATACATTGCCTTCCGTAAAGACCGCGATGATGCTCTGGCATCGTCTGGTGGAGTAGCGATTATAGTGGTAAAAAATATAGCGTGTCAACAGCTACATCTACAAACCCCTCTCGAAGCAGTGGCTGTTAGAGCGGTACTTTTGAATAGGCTTCTTTCCATTTGCTCTATTTACATTCCCCCACACCATAAGCTTCAAAAACAGGAATTTCAATCTCTAATAGATCAGCTACCAGAACCATACATTATTCTTGGAGACTTCAATGCACACAGCACACTATGGGGTGACTCCCGATGCGATGCACGAGGTCGTTTGGTGGAGCAGTTTCTGTTCACCTCCGGCGCTTGTCTATTGAATAAAAAAGAACCTACATACTATAATCTGGCAAATAAAACATATTCTTCCATAGATTTAAGCATTGTCTCTCCAACTCTTCTACCTGATCTGAAATGGCATGTAATTAAAAACCCGTACGGGAGCGACCACTTCCCGATAGCTCTGCAAACATCGGAATCCAATGAACATACCCCTCAGTCCCCTCGATGGAAGGTGGACTCAGCGAACTGGGAGCAGTTCCTAAATGAAACTCTGTTAAAATGGGCTGAAATACGTGGTTTAAGTATAGACGGTGCTGTTGAGTACTTCACCGCATTTCTTATCGCTGCCGCATCTAGGTGTATCCCTAAAACAAATGGATCATCCTGCAAACGCCGTGTACCATGGTGGAACAACGAGTGCCTGAGCGCCCGTAAGAATCAAAACAAAGCATGGGGTTTGCTCCGCGATTCTCCTACTGCAGAAAATTTAGTCTACTTTAAACAAATAAAGTCTCAAGGAAGGAGAACGCGCCGACAGGCTAGAAGAGAGAGCTGGCAAGCATTTATATCAAGCATCAATTCCTATACAGACGAGGCAAAGGTGTGGAATAGAGTGAACAGAATAAGAGGCCGCCAACCACACTGACTACCATTGGTAAACACTGAAGGAGACACCTTAGAAGACCAGGCAAATTCTCTGGGCGTACATTTTGAACATATATCTAGTTCGTCGAACTATTCAGAGACATTTCAAACATATAAAACACGAATAGAAGAACTGCCAATAGAAAGAAAAGGTACAAACAGCGAAGCATATAACCGACCATTCGTCCTTGCAGAGCTTCAGGCATCCCTTAACTGTTGTAAAACATCTGCCCCCGGTTCTGACCGCATAGTATATGAAATGTTACAACATTTGCACCCAGAAACCCAGAAAACACTCCTTTGTCTTTACAACAGGATATGGTCTTCAGGCCTTATTTCGTCTGCTTGGAAAGAAGCTATTGTCATCCCCATCCTCAAAGAAGGAAAGAACCCTTCTTTGGCAAATAGTTACAGGCCCATAGCATTGACGAGCTGTCTCTGCAAACTCTTTGAAAAAATGGTAAACCGGCGCCTTCTTCATTACCTTGAAAGTAACAATCTTTTAGACCCCCTCCAATGTGGTTTCAGGGAAGGTAGATCCACAACAGATCACCTTGTCCGCATAGAGGCGATCATACGGGATGCCTTTATACACAAGCAGTTTTTCTTGTCAATGTTCTTAGACATGGAGAAGGCATACGACACCACGTGGCGTTTCGGCATTATTCGTGATCTCTCCGGCATGGGTGTCCGCGGCAACTTGCTAAACACTATTGAGAGTTATCTGTCCGACAGGACATTTCGCGTAAGAGTAGGTGATGCGCTGTCACGACCATTCACGCAGGAGACAGGTGTACCTCAGGGTGGTGTGCTGAGCTGCACTCTTTTTATCATAAAAATGAACTCCTTGGGCACTGTGATACCCCGCACAGTCTTTTACTCCGTCTACGTGGACGATGTGCAACTTGGTTTTAAGTCGTGCAATATCGCTATCTGCGAGAGGCAAGTGCAGCTTGCTCTGAACAAAGTATCCAAGTGGGCAGATGCGAACGGATTTAAGTTAAATCCCCAAAAAAGTACCTGTATTCTGTTCTCAAGGAAGAGGGGAGTATTACCAGACCCTAGCATAGAGATCAGTGGCGAACGACTATCAGTGAGCTCTGAGCATAAATTCCTTGGCATCATATTAGACTCAAAACTAACATTTATCGCGCACCTCAAACACATAAAAGCAAAATGTCTGAAAGCAATGAACGTTCTCAAACTTTTGGCGCGTACAGCGTGGGGCAGTGACAGACGATGCCTACTGAGCTTGTATAAGAGTCTCGTAGGCTCACGCCTTGACTATGGAGCTGTAGTATACCAGTCTGCCTCACCCAGCTCCCTAAAAATGTTAGACCCCGTTCACAACCTTGGTATCCGCCTTGCAACCGGTGCCTTCAGAACTAGCCCAGTAGAGAGTCTTTACGTTGAATCGGATGAGTGGCCTCTCTATCTCCAGAGAACCTACTCCAGCCTCAAATACTTCCTGAAGGTAAATGCATACCCCCAACACCCATGTTATAAAGTCGTTAATGATACCACATGCACCACCCTCTATCAGAATCGCCGAACGGCCCGGGAGCCCTTCTCACTCCGTGTGAGGAGCCTCTGCCATCTCATGGATGTTGGCCTTCTAGAACATCGTCTCATGGCTCCTGCAAACGCGTTAGCACCGTGGCTCTGGCAAGTTCTTGATTGTGACACATTTTTTATTGAGGTGACGAAACATGCACCACAGGCACACATCACAATGCATTTTCTTGAACTTCAGAGTAAGTATTCCTGCTCGGAGTTCTACACAGATGCGTCAAGGTCACAAACTGGTGTATCTTATGCAGCTCTTGGCACTAACTTCTCTGAATCGAACGTGATGGATGCGGAAACAACTATCTTCACTGCTGAAGCTTATGCAGTACTATCAGCTGTAAAGCACATCACTAAAACAAAAATAGAGAAGGCCGTAATCTTCACCGACTCCCTTAGTGTGGTCAAAGCTTTAAAGTGTCTCCGGAAAAGTAAAAATCCTGTAATAAATAATCTTTATGCCGCCCTGTGTACAGCATACATGTCAAACCAGCATGTCATAGTATGCTGGGTACCTGGACACAGAGGTATAAAAGGGAATGTCCTTGCCGATGAAACTGCGGGAATGGCGGTAACAAGAGCGAGCAACCACTCCTTTAGTCTCCCGGCAATAGACTTGAAATCATTTATAAGGAAAAGGCTAAGGAATTACTGGCAGCAACAATGGGACAAAGAAATACACAACAAACTACACACAATTAAGCCCCACATAGGTAACTGGCTACCAATGTCAAAAACACGGAGAACAGAAGTTATGTTTTGCCGCCTAAGGATCGGTCACACGTATAGCACACACAATTACCTGCTGACCGACACTGAACCAGCTACCTGCGAAAAATGCGGCAAGTCTCTCACTGTTCTTCATGTCCTCTTGGAATGCCATGAGCTGGAGACACACAGGAAAAAGTATTTTCCATTGCCATTTCGCCAGCATCTGCCGTTACATCCTGCAATGTTCATCGGGAATGAGCCGCGTTTCAAACAGAGTCACTTTTAGCATTTCTCAATGAACTTAAATTTTTTCGAGTCATCTACGCAGGAGACAGCAGCGCGACCTCCTGAGAGAGGTTGTTGCTGCAGCAGTTTTAAAGGGAAGCACCTACCTCCTAGCCCTTGCGCGCAAGGACCTAGCTGAGGTATCGGTGCCACGTGCATAATTTTATGAACCCCATTATGACTATCTGCCATACAGCCCATAATCATCGACCACCTCACGCGCCATTGTCATATTTTTAATCTCTATATCTTCTAAGCTTGGATAAAGCTATTTGTTTTAGGCCACTTTACAGCCCCCTTACATAACCCATCGTACTCCATTTGTCATAGCGCTGGCGCTCTTTGGCCACACTTGGCCCTTGCGCCAATAAACACCATCATCAATCAATCAACATGACGTGCTTCACGTATAAAATCAGTCCCATAATCACAGTGAATGAGAACACAAACATCTCAACACAGGTCAAAATTAGCTACAGCATACACAAAAATGCATATCCTGAAGTATCATCGAGCAATGAAGAAGCATGCTTCCTATTATGCACTGATGAATGCAGATGTGAAGAACAGTGAAGAGGCAGAACATTCTACCAAGACAATGACTGTTCTCACACGCAGGTTATCTCTCATGTTGAAAGTAGGCTCCACGCTTAAGTATGGGTGATAATAGAAACCAAGCATTGGGCTACAGATACGTAAGAGTTGCCATGGTGGTACAGTGGTTGTGTTCACGGCTCCTGACCTTAAAAGATCGGGCACCAAGCACTGCGACCACTGTACTACCAGAAATTATTATTATTAGATATTTAAGATTGCCTGTTTATGTCCGCTGGCATATAAAATGTAGTGCAACTAGTGTGCACCTCATTCCCGTACCACACTGCACTGACGATCAAGCAAAGGCTCATGAGTGAAATGGTTTAGATAGCAGCAAATCTTCCAAATTTTGTTAAGCTTGCATGCCATGGCATTAGGAAAAACGCCGTGAAGTATCCTATACTTCTTTACCTCTCGGATTACACGTTCCACATGGATCCTGAGGTTTGCAATGCTTCTTGCTTTCTTCTCATCACTAGCTGACAACTGTTTCCTACCATTCATCATGGGTGGTATGTTCAACGATACTCTAAGTTCTTCTAGATCTTGTCTGATAAGAAATCCCCTGTCTGCCATAACGCTATCACCGGGCTCCAGAAGGTTATACAATGCACTTTGCCGTGTTATTTCTCTGTCGGATATGCGACCTGGTGATAAGTCGGAAACTAGTTAAATGAAACCATTTGGTGCAATTCCAATCAGTCCCTTGGCAGTGTTGTGGCTTTTGTAGGTGCTAAATGTGTCACCTTGGACACTATAATCGGAAGGAGCTTCAATAAACAGTTCTGTGCAATCAAGTATCACCCTCGTTGACGGGTACAGTGCCTTGAAGGATTCTGGCATGTTAATGGACACTGCTTGACGTGACGGCCAGATTGTAATCTGAACAAGAATGTCATGCAGAAAATCTACACAATATGAAAACAGATTACTTATAGTAGATGAGCTTACACCAAAGCGGTATGCCAAATCTTCCTCTAGCAATCCTACTCGAAGTCTGCATAGAATGAGAAGAAGCTGTTCTGTCACACTGAGGAGGGTTCGTCGACCAGTATTTGATGTCTTTGTTACTGCATGCTTAGCTTCTATAAACTGCACAAAGAACTCAAATCGTTGCAGTGAAGTGAAACCAGTATAAAACTGCAGCCATCTTTCATCCTTAAATACTTCTTCAAAACTTGTGGTTCCTTTGGTAGTGCTCACTTTTTCTTGTGCCCGCTGCAGCTTTTCATTGTGAAGCCTGCTTTTCAACTCTGTTAAATTAGCTGCAAGGTGGCTGTTTTCCTTCTGAAGCTTGTCATTTTTCTCCTGAAGCTCTCTGCAGGTAGTAAGCAGTATTTCGACTCTTGCCTTGTAGAGAACAGCAGCCTCAGATACTGGCCCGACGGCGTATTTGTGGTCCCACTCTGAATATGAAGAAATGCACCAATATGGGTAAGCATATGCACACAGGGATACGAGCACCAATGCACAAAACAACCGGTTATATGCAATACCAATAGTGTAACTGTTAGGGTTGGCAGGCGAAAGTACCGCATGGAATATCTAGTGCAACACCTCATTATGGAAAGTATAAAACAGTGTATGCAGGTACCTCTAGATTGAGCGTTGCATGTTTACTGGAGTTCGCATCAAGACCGACATCTATTTCAAGAGATAGAAAATGTGAGTATGTAGGACGACCAACAAATAATCATTATTCAACAAAGCGCTGCAAACTCTACCGCCAGTGCTCAAAAGCCAATATTCGTCGGTGTCATGGATCGTCAAACTCACTCATGAATCGACTCACTCAGACTCAGATCGGGCTGTGAGTGAGTTTGGGTAAATCCGGGTGAGTAATACTTTGGTGAGATCGAGTCCGAGTGAGCCCAGTGGAGGAAAATTTTAGTGATCCTGAGTCCGAGTGAGTCCAGTTGAGGATTAACTTGGTGAGTCTGAGTCCAAGTGAGCCCAAAGTTCAGACTATATTTCTTGAGTTAGTTTATTTAGTATATCTTTTAGTTTATATTTTTTAGTTTATTTGGTATATATTTAGTTAGTATATTTCTTGAGTTAGCCTTTGACTGCCGACCTATGGTCCTACATACTCACCTTCAGCATCGATTTCAGCCTTAAATCAGCTTACACTTACACTCAAGTGTAATCCTACATATCTCAACACACTAGCGTTCATGCGCCACCTCAATATTTATTGATCAGAGGCGTGAGTTTGGGAGACGGGAGGTGGGGGGAAGAGGGGTGCAGTGACCTTCCTGAAAAACTCTTCGACGGGAATTGTTTTTGTAAGAACACTTCATTTTAGCTGCGTATCTTATCAGAAATGTCTTTAATGGAGTAAAACCACTGATAACTCGTATTTGAAGGTACAAGATCAGAAGGCATGTCGCGGAGCAGTGATTATATATGAGATATTGGCGCTAAAAGAGCTTTGACACCATGATAGAAAAGGCTAATTATACGCTAATGGACTCATGAGTCAACTCAGTCAGGCTCTGGTCAAGCCGTGAGTCTGGCTGAGCAATGTTTACGAGTTTGAGTCCGAGTGAGTACAGCTGAGAAAAAGTTTAGTGAGTCTGAGTCCGAGGGAGCCCTCAGAGCAAAATAGTTTCTTGAGTGAGTCCGACTGAGCTTCAATTTTTTTGCCGACCTATGGTCAGTGCTACATAGAATAATGGAGACCAATGATAGTGGGTCTGATCAAACCACCAGTACGTAGTTTAAATCGTGGTTGGTACTTGGACACTTGCCTCACAATGCAAAAAAAAACACTCCTTCATGTGGTCTTCATATAGCATAAACTTCAAAATCACTCTGTGCTACTATTGAAGGAAAATCCATAGATTATGTGCTACATTAAAATTTACCTTTCTCATGCTGTGGCTCTGCACCCATGACTTCAAGGCGCTCAGGTGATCCGCTACTTGTAGGAAGGGCAGCCGACGAGCATGGCAGAGCACAAGTTGATGAGTCCTCTGTAAACAAAAAAACGTTTTTGGAGTGGTTTTCAAAACTATTGCATGTCATCTAAAGAACAAATATGCTGAATTAAAATAAATTTAAAACTTGCACTAGATTTCTCTACATGCCAAGCTAATTTGGCACGTGAAAGTTTTAATGACACCTGTTATCTCGTTATTGTGGGCAACTTGCGTTTTGTTTAAAACCATTTTTCACTATATGAATTAATATTTGTACAACACAGAGACACGGTATCTGTGGCTCATTTTAGTGCAAAAGCCTTAATCTTTTCAAATGTGGAAATTGACCGTCGGCGCCCCATGTCAGTGGCGTCAACAGCAGTGATGCAAAAGATCATCATCAGGTGAACCACGTTTGGTGCTGAAAGCTTTCACAAGGAGACGTGGGAGGATATCTGTGAAAGCAACGCCTTCCATTCTTAATTGCTCCTGTCCTCACACTACCCCTGCAGTAAGAGAGCACTACGAGTGATGTTACTAGGCCGTAAGGAGCGCTAGTACTGTATACCTTGCGTGGTCCAGATTTCGACCATGCTGCCTATGGCCTGTTCCTCCTCTAAAATGATGTTGGTAGCTCCTCCACTGCGCGCTCTTTTTCGACGTTTGGCAGATGCTGAAAGGAAAATGCAAGAGATTTATTACAGTTCTAGAGATTAATAGGACTTTCTGAGGGCCTAGTTGGTGCATACTGACGAAAATTATTTAGCGCAAGCAAAACGCAGCACACGAGAGAGACTTGTGTGTCTCTCGCGTGTGCTACGTTTCGCTTGGCTAAATAATTTTCGTCTTCTAGAGATTAGTTGATGCGCACTTACCGGCTTTTACGGGCAGTCCTCTTTCCGCGTACATTCGATGAGGAAAGATAGTAGGATAGCGATCCATGTACTGTTTCCGTCCTGTCCGATTAAAATGAGCTCCGCATATCTTGTGGTGCTTCGACGGCTGCCACAAAGAAAACCGCCCTGCGGTGCCTCGGCGATTAATTCTTCTAATCCATTCTTTTCTAAGAACATTGTCCTTCGGAAAGCAATGAAACGAAACGTACGGTGTCTTCCGCGTGTTGTTATCACATCCAGGAACACAGCACGTTTGTCCGCCGCCTTCCTTCTTCTTCAGCATGTTCGGTGATGGTTCCGGCTCTTTGTGACAAACAACACAGTCTAAGGTGCGTGCACGAAAGTCGGAGAGTCAAGAAGCAGCCGTTATTTCACTATAGCAGCACATGACGCGAACATGACACCCACCAAAACAACTCACGGCGCGCGACGAAAGCAGGCGTACGCGGGAAAGCGTCTGTTCCGCCGGCCCGGCGCTCTGCTCTCCCATAATGCCCCAGCGCCGATCCACCAGGGGAAGGCGCGGCGCTGCGATTTCTGGAAAGGTCTATTCGGATACCGGGCTCATCTGCCAGCCAAAGATGTGTTGTTACAGCTACGGGAGGAAGTCCTAGGGCCTCCGTCTCGCGCCCAAACGAGAGCCCTCATTGCTTTAGACTTCAAGGAGGCATTCGATAATGTTGAACACTACCTCATTCTTTGCAATCTTGCGGAATCGCACTATGGCGCTCGAATGTATAACTACATCCGCTCATTTCTTCGTGATCGTACTGTCACTGTGGGAATGGGATCACATCGGTCGGGCACGATCCGCCTTACAGGACGTGGGACACCACAAGGCCCAGTTCTTTCACCTACATTATTTAATATCGCGCTTGCAAGGCTCCCCCCACTACTCGACCAGATCCCCGATGTCGCCCACGCTATTTATGCGGATGACATCACCATATGGTCGACACGGGGTTCTGACGGAGACATCCAGGACCGACTGCAGCAAGCGGTTGACGCTGTCACTGAGTACGCCAAAAAAGGAGGCCTGAGATGCGCTTCGAAAAAATCAGAGCTTATAGTCCTTCGCCCCCGCAGCACTACCCCTCCTTCCACTATCATCGTGCATGTGGATGGCATACCCATACCATGAGTCCATCGTGCCCGCATTATTGGACTACACGTTCAAGCGGATGGCAAAGCTAACTACACCGTTGGCCTTTTATCCCGACAAATTGAACAAATTCTGTCAATGATCCGCCGGGTCTATAACAGGCGTTTCGGGCTTCGAGAAGGAGACCTGCTGCGCTTGGTGGAGGCCTGCGTGATCAGCCGGCTGACATATCACCTGCCCTTCCAGCGGTTGACCCAATCGCAACTGCGAATAGACGCAATGATTCGCAAAGCCACTAAGCTGGCCCATGGCCTTCCGACCTACAGTCCCACGCGTCGTCTTCTTAATTTGGGGACACACAACATCCTCGCCGAGCTGCTGGAGGCAGACTGGGTCTGTCAGCGCCAACGCCTCCTACTCACCCCTACTGGCCTCCATCTCCTCTCACGGCTAGGATATTCCGTCCCACCGCTTCAGCTTGAAACCCGTCCCACTACATTAGCGCCTGCGATACCGAAAATGCTAAGTATTCATCCCTTACCACGTAACATGCACCCCGTGCTTGACAATGGAGGGCGAAAATCTCGTGTACGATACCTCAGCCGCATGCTTGAAAACATCGAGGCACGTGCGTCACGCAGCGCCCCTTCGTCGGTTCCGGAAAGCGCCACCGACATGCCTGGGTACCTACTGACGCTGTCGCCGACCGCTGCCGTGTTATTTCCTCGCGCTTGCGCGCGCTGAGTTCGGCCTCACGATGCAAGTTTGTGTAATTATCACCTGCTGGTGAAGAAAGTCGATTTTGCAGCCCACAAACAGGGAGCAAAGCGTCGGGGTGTTCTCTGTGACGAAAGTTATTACCTGACTTTGTGAACGCACATTGCGACTTTCCGAAAAGCACCACGCTTGTTTGGCTGGCACGGATTAACAGAAATGACTTGAGGAACCTCGATAATATTCGCGTCTTCAGACGTAACTTCATTACGAGGAAGCGCTACCTAAGTACTTACCTGTAAGCAGAGATAGCTTACCGTGATTGCTTTACCTACAAACTTCGCCACGACCACTGCGGCTACAGTCAGCGGGTTAGGGAGGCTGTTGAAATCGTGATGACAATCGCGGGGGTTTGGGGGTTGCATTGAAACAAACTGAGAAAACGGATGCGAAACAAACTTCATTCACTGGCGGTTCGAAGTACAGCGCAAATAAGTCCTCTAGGTTAACATTCCGATCGGTTCGAGTGGGGGGTCAGGGAAACTCTCCGTTCTTTTTAACCTTGTGTAATCGCCTAAAATATTCTCCGTCATTTTCAGGGGCTCATTAGCGCACAACAACGGAAGTAAAATAAGAGGTAAAAAAAGCGGCAGAAGCATACCAGACAGAAAAAGTGACAGGCATTACCGGTAGGTACCACGCGAAGTGTCTACCTCGCACTCGCACAAGTGTTTTTCCCGGCTGTTTCCACAAATGCCGATCAAAGAGCCTCAGCATCATCACTGTTTAAAACACTTGGGAATACTCGATTTGGCGCTGCATGAACTACTTTGCCGGCGTGGGCCGCATGTCTTGTAAACTTGCCTAGCTCTGCACGACGAATCGTTTTCGATGGGAGCTGCTTCGCTTCACTCATCCACTCGTAAAATACTGTGGGCCTCGAGGAACTTTGGGCTTCCACTTGTTCTTGGTCCCCGCAATTTGTAGTGAAATAAACGAGTTAATATGCCCACGTAGGTCGTGGCGCGCAACAAGCCGTAGCCTGCGGTGGCATCTCTGCTGATAGAAATCCGGTACGGGTTGACGTGCCGCACATGTTGATCCTATATTTTTATACTCTCGTATCGAGCGAACAATCGAGGGCTTCCTGGTCCGATGAGCTCGTCAAAGTACGGCAATAAAAAACAGCACTGCTTGATTTTCAACATCGCGCACAGCAACAACTGACAACCCCTCAACACCCCACGCTGCAACACGTGAAGTACGGCAGGTACCCAGGGATGGCGGGAGAAGGTGACAGCCGCGGAAGTGACGTCACATGAACACTATGTATACACGGACACCGCACGCACTAACGAGGATTACACATAGTGTTCGATGGCACCGACTCCCTGCACGACTGTGCTGCTCTGCGTGGGACGAATGCCGCTTATGGTGAAATTCTTGGTGTTGCTCTTGTGATTCGCAACGCCGTCCGTGTTCGAGGCCGTCCGATTCGCAACGCCGTCCGCAACAGGCATGCCGGGCATTTCTGTCAGGGCATGGCATCCCAAAAGCGGCACAACTAATTCTCAAGCAGATTCCGCACACTGAATTAAGCGCTACTTTTTGTATCCGCTTACTCTGGACCCCTCGTCATGCCTCTCTGCCGGGCAATGAGTGAGCTCACGCTGTAGCCCGCGAAATTTCCCTCCGGGCGGCCCGGCATGGCGAGGCGACCAGTTCAGGGTGGGGGGGATCCTCTTCTCACTTACAAAGACATCATTCGTTATTATACGCACGACCATCGCACTTACAGCGTGCCACCGCCATCTTTCTCACGAGAGGAGGCAGTAGCGTTGCGCCAGCTGCAGACCATCATGTTCCCAAATCTTGTATCTGTAAGTAAATTCTACCTGCATTGCTATGCAAACCGTTGTCCCAGCTGCGGTAATTCGCCGACGACCTTCCATGTCACAATTGAGTGCACTGAAAGGATCTTCCCTCCCTTACAAGTCTTCCTTCACCCTTTGCGTAACGAGGAGCTGTGGGATGATACTCTCCGCGACGGACCTCCCGAGGTCCTCCGAGCTGTAATACAGCAGGCCCGACTCGTCGCTGGAGTCATCTTAGGGTCCCCAGACTAGGGGTTCCTCCCACGTGCTTCTTTGCCTTTCAAACATCAACAAAGACGTTTTACTATATCTCTCTCTGTGCGACGCGCGCCTGCCTCACCTGGCTGTAACACCGCGTTCCCCGCTTACGCGCTCGCCCCGAGAAAAATCGCGGCCGGCCTACCGGGGCGGCCCGACGCGCTTTGCGTTTCCATCTAGTCCGGCCGTGGTGTTCAATCACATTTTAACATGCCGCGGGATGGCGACCAAGTTCTGCTTCCAATATGCGACGTTCTTCTGGCTATCACACCTCGTTCTCCGATTACGCTTTCACCGTTAACTACTACAGCTACCACAAGGGTTTGTTTAATCATAAAACATGTACGTTAATCGTCCGGATGGAGATGTACCACCAGTCATCAAAATGTGTGCATCCACGTTAAACTGTGCTATAGCTGCCAGACATCGATACACATTGTACAAACTCTCTTATATCAATGTATACAGTAAACATTGAGTTACTTCTGTAAGGGCACGATTTACTTTCGTGTTATTCCGATTCCTATTACGGAGGGATCAACCACCTTTTTAAAAGATGTCGGCACTTGTCACGTCATTTACCCAGGAAATCCGCAGCACGACCTCTCAATAACGGTCGCTGCTGCGCAGGGGCGCGCCAGTGGGGGCCACGGGGGGGCTGGAGCCCCCCCGGAATTCTCGCCTCGGATGCGAGAGCCTCTTTTTGAGGCGCCTTCCCCCCACATACCGCTTCTGTAGAAAATAAGCTTCACCCTGCTAGAGTCGCATAACCGCTAGCTCTGGGTAACCCAAGACAGCACGCATATACCACGCAGGATACACGTGTCGTCCATAAGCGGACTAGAACACAGGCCAAGCAAACAGCGTGGGCTTGAAACCTTAGATGTTCATATACGGAGCCGATTCCAATGCCTTTTCATGCGAACTCTGCTCGGCAGCTGGGCAGAGTTGAACCTTTGCCATGCGGAGATCCCAGGCGCATCACTGAAGAGCAGTATATAACCGAAGCCAGAACACGGCAAGCGGAATGCGCGTGTCGTCTTTCGGCGGCGCCAATGCGACACGCCGAACAAACAAAGCGGACAAACTGCCGCGGTGTTAGATTCGTTTTCTCGCTCCCGCGGTGTAAGACAAATACTTTTTTCTAACACCGTGGGAGCCTTTTCCTACACCATACTCGAACGTTCCCAAGAAGTGCTTGTGACGCAGGAGGAAACGCCAGCCCGTCTTGCCGCCACTCCAACGTGCGGTCTACCGTACACAGGACATTGGGTTAATTGCCTCAGCATGTTGCAGAAAAGGTCCATTGCCGACTTTTTTCGACTTCGAGTAAGCGGGCCAAGCAAAAAGGCGCCCCCCCCCCCCCCCCCCGAGCTTTCTGCTTCAACAACCGAGGACTGGGAGACGCTCCAAGAACAAGAGAATTCTACTCAGTGCTCGGTTTCGATTC
The DNA here is from genome assembly GCF_013339695.2 of Rhipicephalus sanguineus. Taxonomy (NCBI): domain Eukaryota; kingdom Metazoa; phylum Arthropoda; class Arachnida; order Ixodida; family Ixodidae; genus Rhipicephalus; species Rhipicephalus sanguineus. The sequence goes on from NW_023616407.1 coordinate 31,451, forward strand.
CACTTGAAGAGTCTGTGTATAGCACCACTTCTGACGACGCTTGCCCGTCCTCGCCAGTGCATACGAACAGCGAATATGACGAGCTTTCCGCATCGTGGGCAGCAAGGGATGAACCTGATTCTGCGACCGAATTCACCGCCTCTGTAGATGCCGACCATGCAGGCCTGTTGGACATTTCGAAATTCAAGGCAGAGCAACCCACACAGCCAAAACTGAACCCATTTCCATCTAAGAAGTACGGCAAATTGAACAGGAGCTTCAACTCGGACTGGCATTGCCTATTTCCTTGGTTGGAGTGCAGCGCGCGGGCTGACGCAGCTTTCTGTTACCCTTGCAGAATGTTTTCAACTGGCGCCAATGAGAAATCTGCATTTGTCAGTGGTGGATACAGTAATTGGAAAAAAGCCCTAGAAAAAGACGCTGGTTTCAGAAAGCACGAAAACTCACTCGCGCATAAGACTTGCGAGGCATCGTGGGTTTCTTACATGCAGATGAAGTCGGGAGAGCAAAGCAAGTCAGTTGCATCACATCTCAGCGACGCGTACTCCAGGGGTATGCAGGAAAATCGTTTCTATATAGAAAGAGTTGCAGATATATTGCGATTTACTGCCGTTCAAGGAATCGCTCAGAGGAACCACGATGAATGTGCCATAAGTGAAAACAAGGGAAACTTCTTTCAGCTCTTGAACTTGTTTGCTAAATATGGCGAAATTGTAGGAACGAAATTGAAGGGTGGAGCAGCGAACGCAAAGTATGTTCATCATTCGATACAAGACCAGATCCCAGAAATTATCTGCCACATCACATTAACAAGTATAGAGGAAGAGATAAAAAGCCCCCAGTGCTTCGCACTTATCGTCGATGAAACCAAGGACATAAGCAAGACGGAACAGTTATCAGTTGCAGTAAGGTACTACGTCAGTGGGACTGTCTTTGAGCGGTTCCTTGGATTCCGCAACGCTGAGCAATTGGATGCAAGGTCGCTCCTGAGCTACGT
>NW_023616408.1:0-80001 GCF_013339695.2 Rhipicephalus sanguineus
ACTTTTATTATTATTGTTAACCGAGGGTCCCACTGCAGTCGCTTGACTTTCGGACCCTCGTCTGCATACCACTATCTACGAATTTTGTATTTTGAATGAATAAACTGAAAAAACTGAAACTGAAACTGAACTGAAACAAGTGTGACACGCGAGTGCATGGCTTAGAACCTTGTCTATGTTTACCACTGAGTCGCTAAAGCGCTGCATTCACACGATAGTAAAAACTCGGAGGACAGTTGAGCTTCGCCTTCAAAAGTACAACGCGACAGCGTAATCAGGCTGCGTGCGCATCGCTTTCACAATCGCTAGCTTGTTTGGCGTCTCGGTGCATGCCTCAACCGTGTCGCGAGCAAACGAACATCTGTGCGCGTAACATTGGCAGTTTCCCTCTATCCTAGAATGCCTACTCCAAGTACTGTAGCGCTGTGCCCACTGCGCCATGATTTTTCCTTTTGCGAATCAGCGAAGGGCCCACTACGCGTCCGTAAGGCAACACGCGAACCTACAAAGCTGCTCACTCTGTTGATGACTTTGTTGATTATCATTAAATATGTCTCAGCGCTTTGCAATGGGTGGGCCTTTATAACACCCTCTCGTTGCGCAGTCCACATGTTTTGATGCCTGGCACGATTCTACTCTTCTGCCGCGCAATAATACATACCCTATGGAGACTCTTCCCACCACATGACATTCATATGGTGTTTTTTTCCCCTAAGTTTCAAGCAATAGCGTTGCTCTGCGGTAGAACACCTGGTTGCCCCGCAGAAGGCCTGGCTTCGATTCTCACTTGAACCGAAGTTTTTGTAGTTTTTTATTTGCGTCTTTCTCGTGGTCACAGACAAAGCTGATTTTTCGCTCACAACCAACGACGCCGACAAAGGAATTTCTGCGAAACGGGTTGTTTAACGCAATCGCGCAATACTCGTCATGTTTAGGACGACGCCAAGTGCTTGAACCACAAAGAGGCACCCACACTGAATTGATCCTGCTGAACGCAGGGCAGGACGGTTACACACAACACTCTCGACTACTGCACTCACCGATTTTATTACAATGCATATGTAGCCTAGCAAGGCCAAATGCTTCTGTACATCGTGATAGGTATACGTACAAGTGTGAGGTTGTGGCGGAACGCAGGAAGACTCGCGTTGTAGAGGAACTGTTTAATAAGGATTAGTTAGGGCTACACAAATTCTTACACAACGTCTTCACACGCCAGCGTCCGTAGCTGAACTGAACACTGTATTGCGACGCACAGGAAATCGCAGAAGCCGAAACACACAATGCGGATGACTGCGCGGCTAGTTGCTGCGCAGGACACGTTGCGCCATCCGTAGTAGTCATCAGTAACCTTGCCTAGCACATCATTTACACAAGCAGTTAAGATTATGCTAGCACAACGGAACGAGCTGACCTTTGAGGACGTGCATGACGTACGCGCGCATGCACACACGCCGCGGCTAGCAGACGACGCAGCGAGCCATTTACACTAGTGGTGGTTCAGTCAATAGCAACCAGGCGGCGACTCCGCTCGGTCTCGGGGCGAATAGGAGCCGGAGGGTGTTTGTACGTTTTAAATGCAGAGCATTTCTTAGCGAACCCAAGTCACTTTGCGCGTTTCTATCTACGTATCTATCTATCTAGCCGCCTACGTCTGGGTACTCACGTGATCACCTTCTTAGCTTGACGCGGACCAAAATTGACATTAGAGGGTAACAAGGTTTCACGACTATGACTGTGGTCATGACATGAATAATGTGAAAATCCTGCCGCGTGCGTCGTCAAACCATTTCCTCCAGACACGTGTGGCACATACCCGTAAACCACGGGCTCGGTAAGCGGGTATGCGCCACAGGTGATTGACAGTTTATATCTTCCCAGGAACAGCGAGAACAGACATTGGTCATCAGGAATCGAACCTAAGCATTCTGCGTGACCGTCAGATCTACTACCACAGAGCCACGCCACGTCTAGAAACTGCTTTGGAAAAAGACCCTATGTAGGCGTAATGTCGGTGCAACGTCAATCGTGGTTGCAGTGCTGGTGATGTAACTTTACTACAAAGCACTAAACATTACATATGTTCTACTATGATACAGGCATCATGCTCGGTTAACGTCAACTGTGGTTCCAGTAATGGGCCCGCTTTTATAGAAGTTTAATAAACATTACATTTTTATTTCTATGATTCATATTTCTATGACCCCGGAGGAATGCGCTAACGAATGTTATGTATGATATTTACATCATCGCACCGTAAAGTGCGTTTCGTTTCTATAGTACTGACGTCTGTGCTCTAAAGTGAGTGCTGACCTTACGTCAGACCATAAGCTACCCTTTAAACACTAGTGTAGTCGACGGGCCTGGTAAAGCCATGATGTGCACATAACTACCACACTTACAAAAACACGTTGATCCACCTCGTAACGCTTGGCTCAAAGCCAGAAAATGCAGCATAGACAATTACTCGCGCACGGCTTGCCATGAAACCGATTTTCACAAGGCGTGGGATCTGCCGATTAATTTTGGGCGTGGTCTTCTCTGCTCGCGCGTTTATGCATAGAGGGGGGGCTCAACATATATAGCGCTTCCTGCGAGCTTTGCTCTCACTGTGGCGGCTTGTGTTGGAGCCATTGGATGCAGGAAGGTCCCTTCGCTTGCGGCAGCGTTTGCAAAAGGAGCAGAAAGGAAACGCTCCTTCGTCCGTCATTCGTCGCACGAAGGAGCGTGCACGGGCGCTGGTGGTTGTTCAGGGTGGCTCGAGCACCAACTTTGATCATAAGGGCAAGGATGTGAGCGTTGGCACGGGCGCAATTTCGACAGACGTCATTACTAAGCTCGCGGCCTCGCTGTTCCACGGTTCCAACGGTTGCGCTTGGTCCAGGATCGACCGACGCGGCAACCTTTCTGCTTCAGTGCCGGTGGATTGGCTGAGTCTTGGGTGAATTTTGCCGGTGATAGTTCAGTCACGACACATATTATTTGTTTAGGCAACGGCATCCGTGCTAATGTCTAATTCGTCTCCTGGCCAAGGGCACAGCCCTTGGTCAGCCTCTTTGCCTAATGATGATTTGCCGTTGGAGCATTTCTTCCGCAGTGGTGTTAGCAGCATCCCTGTCGCGCTGGTGCCTTCGAGTGGCGGCTTTATCAGGCTCAACAACCCGAAAGCTGTCCAGGCGGAGCTTCAAGCCATGACACCACACTTCCAATCGATAAGCGACGTACGTCAGTTTGGAAGAGGTGGCGTGGTCTGTAGGTCGTCAGATCGTTCATGCGTTGCAGATCTGCTAAAGTGCCAGACATTCGCATCGGTTCCGGTGAGTGCGTTTATCCCGCCTCATTTAGCATGCACCAAGGGAATCGTTCGCGGAGTAGACTCTCGACTAACACCAACTGAGACTCTGGAGAAGCTGTCTGATGCTGGGGTCATAGCGGTATACCGGTGTAACCGCACAGTGAATGGTGAGAAAGTTCCCACTGAATCGGTTATTGCTACCTTTGCCGGCACCTGTTGCCCATCAGAGTTGAAAATATGGCCACTTATTTTCAGAGTAGAACGTCTTGCTTCTCGTCCTCTTCAGTGTCGCAACTGTTGGCGGTTTGGCCACAGTGTAGGTGGTTGCAAATCAAATTCACGCTGCCGTGTCTGTGGTGACGATCATCCGTCTAATGAATGCACTGCCGAGATAGAAAAGTGCTGTCTTTGTGGAGGAAACCATCCCGCGGATTATTCAAACTGTACGGCAAGAGCAAATGAAGTTCAGCTGCTCGAAATAATGGACAGACGCCGTTGTTCGCGGCGAGAAGCTATAGCAGTTGTTAAGGATAGGGCCTTTGGATATGCTGGAGTTACTGCGAGGCAAGACCCTTTAAATGAGACAAAACTTTTGAACATCATTGAGGCAGCAGTAGAAAAAGCAATGTCGAAGGCGATGGATCACATAATCGCAACTGTAACCGAGTGTGTCTCGCAAGTGTTCTGCTCTCAAGTGACACAGCTACTTTCAACAGCTGCAGTACCGATGACCAAACCGACATCTTGTGAAGCAGCAGCAGTAGCAGCAGAGACGTCTAATTCAGCCCCACAGCGGAAACCCCGAGCAGATAAAACGGCTATTCTATCCGAGCTCTCCACCTCAATTGAAGTAGAGTCACAGGATGAGATGGACATTAGCCATGACAGCAGGCGTCATAAGTGAACTGGATCTCCAGTAAATTCTCCTTGCCCAAGTTCAAAACCCAAGAAAGGAAATGCTAATTCCAATCCAGTTCTTAAAGAAAGTATCTTGGAAACGGTTGTTGCTGAAGTAATTCGTTCATCAACATAGATACCTTGAAAGTTCTACAGTGGAATTGTCGTTCTTTGTTTTCTGCTTCAGCGGATTTACTTTGCTTAGTTAACCAATTAAATCCCGACATAATAACATTGCAAGAAACCTGGCTTACTCCCAATAAAAATTATAATATTAAAAATTTTCGAACATTTCGTTTAGATTGCCCTTCACTAGGTGGTGGTGTAATGACACTGATATCGAACAAATTTTGCCACACAGCGAGCATGGCTTTTCAATTAATGTCCTCGGAGTGTGAAATTTTGGCAATAGACCTCAGCATGCCAGGATACCGACCTTTTTCCATTATAAACGCTTATTTTCCCACGGGCGTGCATAATACACAACAATTAGATAGTGTTCTAGCCAACTGCAAGACTGAATTAATTCTTACTGGTGACTTCAACTCCCATCATGTTTCATGGGAATTTCGAACAGACTCTGCTGGTACTCTTCTGTGGGACTGGATCACACATAAAAATCTTGCCTGCCTAAATATGAGGCAGCCTACATTTCTTCGTGGCCGATCACGGTCAGTGTTAGATCTGACATTTTGTAGCTCAAGTGTTCCGCTGAAGTCTTGGAGAACAATTGATTTCGCTTCAAATAGTGACCATCTTCCTGTGTACTTTGAAATTGCATGTCCAGTGAAGTCAATTGAAAGAAAAGAGAAAACGTTGGTTAATTATAAAAAGTTTAAAGACTGCTTGCGTTCTAACATTAAGGCACTCTACAATGGTAGAAATGAGGACCTCGGTAAGAACGTCTGCTCAGTGTTAGAAATCTCGAAAAACACATCGGAATTTGTTATTGCTTCGGCCTCAACCAAGAATACTTCAACTAGCCGATGGTGGAATACGGAGTGCACACGGGACTACAGAAGAAGAAAAGCTGCATGGAAAAGTCTTATACATAATCAGAGTCCACGAAATTGGAAGGATTATCAATTCATTGCGGCCACATTTAAACGTACTGTCTCACGCGCGAAAGAGGAATATGATAAAAATCACTTCGAGTATTTGTCTAAATCGAAAAACAAACGGGCATTGTTTAATTTCCTTCGTTGTAGGAAGAGAATTCCAATACCAGGGAATTTAGATTCAATAGTTTATACCTCGCAAGAATTACAAGAATCATTAAATCTATTGGCTCAGGGACTCGAAAAGAGGTTCACAACACGCCTACCGAATTATGTTTATACACCAGTGGTTTCGGATTACTTAGAAGTATCGACTTCCGAATTAGATCAGGCCATGTTAAAATTGCCAAATGCAGCACCAGGCCCTGACGGAATCACAAACACAATGTTAAAGATAATATACCAGGAGTACCCGAATGAACTTTTAGGTCTTATAAACTACTCCATTAGGAAGGCATGGATACCTTATGATTGGAAGATTGCCAAAATTATACCGTTGCTTAAAAAACAAGGGGCAGGATATAATCTCGACAACATAAGACCGATTGCATTAACATCTAATGTAGTGAAACTTATCGAAAGGGTCCTCCATGGTCATATAACAAAATTTATTAATGAAAAACAATTGTTGAGCCCGTGTCAAATTGGCTTTAGATCTGGATATTCAATATGGCACGCACTTATAGACCTTGAAAGTCGACTTCACATTGCCCGGCACAAAAAGCAGCACGCGGCTCTAGTTACTTTGGACATATGTAAAGCATACGATAGTGTTGAGCATTCCGTTTTAATTAATCAGTTGCGGTGTCACGGTTTCCCTACTTATATTGTAGCATGGGTGACGGAATTCTTAAGCGGAAGGGAGTTTTATTGTTTCCAAGATGGCTTTTCTTCCGGCAAACACAAGCAAACGCGAGGTGTGCCTCAGGGGTCAGTTCTTTCACCAGTATTCTTTAAAGGAACCCTTTTTTGCGCAAAACGTTTGAGGAAAAAACTGGAGATAGGACAGAGCGCACACTTACAACCATTTTATTGCTCAGATGGCGGGAGAATATATACACGTTCAGATGGGTGAGGGGATGAAGCAACCACGAGAAAGGGAAGGCAACAGCGCATAGGCAAAAGTCAAAAGGCAATAAACCACAAAAGTGGTTTATTCAAAACCAGGGTGTGTGCATTGGTTCATGTTTGGCTCCTGTCCTAAGTGATATTTTGTTAGCTCGTTACACCAAACGCATAGAAGCGAGACTTGTTGAGACAGATACCGTGAAGGTATTCCGTTACGTTGACGATTTTTTAGTGATATATAATGCATACCAGCGAGACACACGACAACACGCTGATCAGATTTTTAGGAATTTTTCCGCTAACATGACTAACCTGCAGTTGACGACAGAGTTCCCTGAGAACAACCGGCTTCGATTTTTAGACATAGAACTTACTTTCCTGCCAGATCACGTGTGCTGGCAATACGCCCCCCGCTCTCAGAAGGGCCTGCTTCCTTTTACCTCCGCACACTCCAAGCTCGTGAAGCGGCGAATCGCAAAAACATGCATGATGGCATCCCTGTCAAGGTCCTGTCATCACCAAGTCGAGAGCAGTTTTTGTAACCAAATTGATCGTCTTAAAGCGGCAGGTTTTCCTGATCATTTGCTCTCGGGCATAGCCGAGTCACTTTTTAACGACTTGAAGCAGGGAAGGAGTTCACAAAAGAAAACTCAGGACGAGCCGAAGCCGAAAGTCTCGGCCATACCCTATGTGCACAATGTTTCGCATCGCTTAAAAAGAATTGTCGAAAAAACTGGAGTGAAGGTTGTTTTTACGGCCAAAAATAAGCTAGGGTCCCTTTGTAAAAGAGTGAATTCGGAAGATACTTCAAGCGTTGGTTGCACTAAAAATCATGTGAAAAAGTTTGTAAAATGCATTTTTGGAGTTGTGTACAATATTTCCTTATCATGTGGTCGATGCTACATCGGCCAGACGGGGCGTTGTCTCAACGACCGCCTCAGGGAACATGCGCATCTCATGCGCGGGTCTGTGGGCAGTCACTTGGCTAGTCACTGTTCCAAGTGTGGGTGTACCCCCAAGTTCGAAGAATGTCAAGTAATGGCAAGATACGGGGACAAGAGGGCACGCGAAATTTACGAAGCCTTCTTGATTCGCAAGGCAGGACCAGTGTGTGTGAGTGCCGCTTCTATCAATTTGTCGGATAATGAATATCGGTATCTGTTGAACTGATGTGTCATTTCAATACGTGAATAGCCTTTTGCCTATGCGCTGTTGCCTTCCCTTTCTCATGGTTGCTTCATCCCCTCACCCATCTGAACGTGTATATATTCTCCCGCCATCTGAGCAATAAAATGGTTCTAAGTGTGCGCTCTGTCCTATCTCCAGTTTTTTCCTCAAACGTTTTGCGCACAAAAAAGGGTTCCTTTAAAGAATGCAGTACCAACCAGCCCAAGCAGCTACCCTGTTGCTTTCACCAGTATTATTTAACATCTTGATGTGTACTATCCCCATTCGACCAGGGGTGCAAACTTATGTTTATGCTGACGACATTGCGTTTTTTGCTATGGCCAATGACATACATTGTCTTTACAATATCTTGCAGGCATACTTGAGTGAACTTGAAAATTGGCTGGATGGTTTACACTTGAGTCTGAATTCTAAAAAGTGTGCTATTCTTGTTTTCCCTGTTAATGACCATGTGAACATATCTCTTAATTACAAGCTGCAGGATATTCCACAAGTGGATTCAGTAAAATACCTTGGAGTTATATATAACGAACATGTAAATTGGCGCCCTCATATTGATTATGTCGCGACAAAAGGAGCACGTGCAATGGGGCTTTTGCGCAGGTTGAGCAGCCGTAGATCTGGTATGAGAAGGAACGCACTCTTGATGGTATACAAAATGTACATCCGGCCGGTTTTAGAATTCGGCTGCGTTCTTTTTTCCGGTGCGCCAGCATACAAGCTTCGGCCACTAGTTCTATTAGAGCGAGAGGCTTTACGGCTGTGCTTAGGCCTTCCAAAATACGTTGCAAATGCTGTTTTATACCTGGAAGCATGAACGCCTCCCCTTTTATGCCGTTTTAACCTTCTTACGGTACAAAGTTTCTTAAGGTTGTACGATTCCCCTTCTAACCATTCTCAAATAGTTTTCATCTCCGATCCCGACTTATTTTTCTCCGAGCATTGGCCAAGATTCCGCAAACCGCAAATTATATTTGTTCAAACGCTACTTGATTCACTAAATGTGCAAATTCGTGATGTGCTCCCTATGATTATGCAACATAACTCTCCAGTAATTGTCTACCATGATATTTTTCCTAACCACGCAAAATTACTACCTTATGGTATTTTAAATGGGCTGTTACAAGAGCACCTAAGTACTCTACCAACGAATGTTGTTATTGCAACGGACGCATCGCAATCAGAGGAAAGAGCTGGCATAGGAATATTTTGTCCTGAACTTGACTGGTCTTTTTCATTACGGTTGCCTGATTTTCTTCCTGTTTTTCTGGCCGAATTTATGGCAATAATATTAGCTTTACGCAAGTTAATTATTTCAGTTAGAGTAGTTGCAATTGTAACCGACTCTTTATCTGTATGCTCTTCTATTTCCGCATCTGGTGAAACGCCCATACTAAAGCTTTTTAAGGTGCTAGTTCCCGCTCATCTTCAATATGTTCATTTAATATGGGTTCCAGGACACAAAGGTTTGTTGTTAAATGAAATGGCCGATTCTTTAGCAAAGGCGTCGCTTTTGGCGCCAATTATTCCTGTTTTCCCGCTAACATCTTACATCACGATGGCAAGATTTCGCTTATTAACGTTCAGAAAAAGTTTCTCAGACTCAGCATTGACTGCTTCTCGAGAGTATAAGCACCTCTCATATTCCTGGCGCAGCGATTTATCCACGTCAAGAATAATGGAAGTAGTCATGACGAAAATTCGTTGCCGCGTTAGCTCCCTCAATTTTTACTTACACAGAGCAGGTTTAGCGATTTCCCCACTGTGCCTCTTCTGCAATCAGGAGGAAACAATCGATCACTTCTTTTTATCCTGTCGACGGTTCACGACACTGAGGAAAAAAATCATTGAACCACCTCTTCGAAAGCTGGGCCTAGAAGTATCGGAGCCGGTTATACTTTCTTTTGGGGCCACCACTCTGGGATACAGCAACAGGGATGTTTTCTTCGCCATTGAGGAATTCATTCGACAATCTAAAAGAATATCTATCTAAATTCTGCCTGAGTAAATATGTCATTACTAATAATTGAAACATAAATTCATTATATTAGTTAATAATAGCTTCTACGAACGACACTCTTCAGACAATATTAGCAAAATTCACCCTCTACTCGGCCAATCCCCTGCATTGGGTATGAGCCATACACAGAGGACAACAACAACAACAACAACGTCAGTAGACGTCTTGTATGTCTGCTGTGCTCTCACCTTCGCGTTGAGATAATAGCAAGCAAGAAGACACTTCGCTCCCTGGAGCAGCCGTATTCGTTTAAAGCAGCGTTTTCTATAGCTATGCGAGATCGGATCCAAAACAGTTAGTTAGCCTTTCTTCGTATAACATTCCAATTAGTTGCTATCGCAATCATCGCTTTGCCCTTGCGCAGAACCGTGATTTTATTACTAATGATATTTCTGCTATATGTGTTTTGTCTTCACTTTTCATTCACGTGTTTTATGAATATTCCCATCTTAGTCGTAAATGTTTACTCTCTACCGACTAGAAGAGCGCAACGAAGCGTCGCAGTTACAGGCTCCGAATGCAACATCGGGAATGAGGTGCGCCAACGCAAGGAATTTCTCGCGCGAGCTTGGGCATCCAAACTACTAGACTTGCTACTTGTAGTTATACGAAAGAAGTAGAACAAAGAAATTACCTTACGCGATGTAGTTCGTACAAACTGGTAGCATGCCCGACTTCTCACAGCGTGGCACTTACCCACTATGGATAATTCTCCTAAAAACTGATGATGAATGGAAAGAGAAGCGATGACACAAGAAGAAAATATATTGTGGATAAACTTGCGAATTTCTCAGAATAGTAAAACTGGGCACATTTTAGAGAGTTTACACATTAGCCTGGGATGATAAAATAAAAAGTCACAGTTTCACCACAAGGGCGAAGCAATGAATGCGATAGCAACAAATTGTAGTGTTACACGAAGTGAGGCTGGCAGCAAACTGTTTTGTATCCGATCTCGCGTAACTACAAAACGCATAGTCACTTCGCGTTGAGAGCGCAGCACGTAAAAGGTATGCGAGCCGCCCGCTATGATCGCTTTCGAGGTAGCGCACGTGCCAGCGATCGCGACATCGCGCCCTTAGATTCAAAATTAAAAGCGGCTACTTGCGCGACAACCACCACCCCCGCTCCCCACCTCGCGTCTTTTTTCGCGGTCGTTAAAGACGAGCGGGGCTTTTCCTGTCTGCTTCGACGGCAGGCCTCCCGATCGGGTTATGTTATCCCATGCACCTTCCGAGCGACGGAAACGGGTCGGCTCGTTTGATTTCTACTTCGGCCGCGTTTGTCGCCCGCGCTCACGCGCTTTTACCCGCGGTAGAACATACAATGCGCGGGGGGATCTCATCAAGTTGGACTTCATACCGGTAGGACACGACGGTGACGGCGACGGCAACGGCAAAAACCCGTCGAGATTGTCCATATAATTGCTATCGCAATAGGAAATTATAAAACATCAAGAATAAATATTGTCGCATGCGTCTGCGTAGCAGCACGCAAGCGGTAACTTATGCCGGTACACAGTAAAGCGCGACCGCACACATCGCTAGCCAACAACCAAAAGCCCCCACTTCATTCACACATGCCTCGAACCCTAGCGCATCCTTGAGGTACTGTATATGCTACCTTTAGGTAGCAGATTTGCGCCACTGTTTTCCCGACGCCACTCGCTCTGCCTTCAGTGATTCCAGCAACGCTATTCGCCGAGCGTCATCACGCGGTCATAGGTGGCTCCTTTGCGCTGCGGAGAAGCCAACACTTCGCAGGCGACGCCGACACTCCGGAGATTCCGGCCGCTCAAGCGCGGTTAACATCGGCGCTGTTTTTATTGTTGCTATTCTCGCCGCGCTTCTTCGGTGCCGCTGGTCGAGAGACGTGTGATAGTTAGTGCATTCTTTGGTGAATTGTATGAACAGGCCATGTGATAGACGCATCGACAGCTCTTTCGCTACGACGGGGTGTTGTATTTACGAGAATTTAATGCAGCTTTCAAACCTTGAGCAAAAGGATTGTTGCACGCGACAGGGCTGTTTAACTGCCCTGTCGCGGCGGCGGGCCGTAGTTGTAAGCATGCGTGCATAATACGGTTATCGCACGGACACGTTCGATCGCTATCGAGCCCTTTTCAGTTGGAAACTAGATTACAGCTGGCTTCCTTCCACAGTTACCGTAAAGGAGCCAAACGCGACAGAGAAATTCCGTCCCTAACTGGGCCGATCGTGATCGAATATGAAAAAATAATTTAATATCTGCAAATCGGAAAACAGCGGAAAAGGAGACGAGGCAAATGTGTGACCAACTAGCTCAACGAACCACACTTCTACTATTTCATATCGCCGGTGTATGTGTTTGTCACACAATGCACTTTATTTCATGATTACATACTAGGAACGTCAGCGTAAGGTCAAGGCTTGTAAGCGTTGAGCTTGTTAACAGAATTTTGCTCTCAGCATAATAAAAAATAGAAAGAAAGCAAAAACAATTCGGCAGATACCACACACCGTGGGAATCGATGTTATGCGAAGCACGCGCGGGAAAGTGACTATGGCGTATTTTTTCACATTGAGACAAACGTGACGGAATGATGCTAGAGAAATGTGCAAATGATATACGCACACAGATATGTTGAACAGTCGCACATGTATTCTATAACCAGTTGATTACAGCTGCGCAACGATGCAAACGGCAACATCGGTGTAACCAACACCAGACGCCGTAAGCTGATATCTAGTGCTTATATTCTTCAGTATTGGATAGCACAAATTCGAACAAGACAAAGAAGGAACACAGATGCACAGGACAGCCGCTACTGGTACTCAGAAAAATTTGTCTAGATATATACACAGCCGAGTGGCACGCGCGGGCGCACTGCACGTACGATACAGTCACAGTTGTAGCTGTTAAAGTTGCGCTAAAGTTGTTATGCTTATACTTGTCCCTTATGACGGACAACGCACGCACGTTTGACGAACTCGTGGGCATGTGTGGAAGGCGTTCTTGACAGTTCTTAACAAGGTCATCATCACCGTGATCAGTGAGCGCCAGCAGCTGGTCAATACTTGTTATCGGATCAGGTCGTGATCGCGGTGACGAGGGGCCAATGTGAAGTGAAGTATGACGTATAGTCCAGCTGTTGGAAATCTTGGATGCCTCGGTCATTTCGTCGAGAAATTGTCTGTCGATATAGCCGGCGACATGTTGGAATCTGTAGTCACTCTACGCGTTGGTGAGGTATAGGCCGTCGAGGCTGTTAGGCCTGGATAGTGCTACGCAGACCAACATCAGTGGATGGCGCTTGTCGTATTCGTAGATTACCTGGGCGTATGTGGCCTACGTAGAATAGTCTACAAAGCGGCTGTCAATCAATCTGGCATCATCCTTGGTCAGCTGAGGCCATCGCCCAGCCTCGTAAGAAATGAAGAGCACACTGCGTCATTCTGGCAGACAAAGTGCACTTTGCGGTGCGATGATGTGAATATCATACGTAACTTTCGTTAATGTATTCCTCCAAAGTCGAGCAATGCTTGAATATAGCTTCCTGAATCATGGGGATACAAATGTAACGTTTATTAGACAGCTATAAAAGCGAAACCAACACTGGAACCACAGACGTTAATCTGATATGACGTCTATATCGTAGGAGTATACGCATCGTAGGAGGATCATGTATGTCTAATCAATAATTCAAACACCTCCAGTCGTCTCCAAACGCGACGAAATGTCGTCAAATCGCAGAAAAGATAGTTTCTGAAGGCTAGAAGCTTATATGTCTAATCAAAAATTCAACCCCCTCCAATCGTCTCCAAGCGCGACGAAATGTCGTGAAATCGCAGAAAAGATAGTTTCTGAAGTCTAGAAGCTTATATGTTTAATCAAAAATTCAACCACCTCCAATCGTCCCCAAACGCGACGAAACGTCGTCAAATCGCAGAATAGATCGTTTCTGAAAGCTAGAAGCTCATATCTCTCATGACAAATTCCACCACCTCCAATACTCTCCAAACACTATAAAATGTCGTCAAATCACAGAATAAAGCATTTCTAAAGGGCTTTCTAAAAGCATTTCTAAAGCTTATATGTCTAATCAAAAATCCAACCACATCCAGTCAGAGCCGTTCTGAGAGACCAGTTGAACGCAGAAAGCGCAGTAGCGCTTTCACAGCCTTTTTCTGTGAAGTTTGGTCCGGTCGATGGCGCAGGATGGCGTGTGTGTGCATGGGTGCGTTTTTTTTTCTGTTTTCATTTTATCTCGCTCTCTCTCTGTCCTCTTTCCGACCCCTATATCCCCACCCCTGTGCAGGGTAGCAAACCGGTCACTCGCGCCAGGTTAACCTCCTTGCGTTTCCTTTTCATCTATTTCTCTTTCTCTCTCTCTCAACCACATCCAATCGTCTCCAAACGCGACGAAACGTCGTAAAATCGCAGAATAGATCGCTTGTGAAGTCTAAAACTTGTATGTCTAATCAAAAATTCAAACACCTCCAATCATCTCCAAACGCCACGAAACGTCGTCAAATCGCAGAATAGATCGTTTCTGAAGGCTAGAAGCGGATATGAGTAAGCAAAAATTCAACCACCTCCAATCGTCTCCAAACGCGACGAAACGTAGTGAAATCGCAAAATAAAGCGTGTCTGAAAGCTAGAAGTTCATATCTCTCACAAGAAATTCCACCAACTTCAATACTCTCCAAGCACTATAAAACGACGTCAAATCGCAGAATAAAGCATTTATGAAGGCTAGAAGCTTGTATGTCTAATAAAAAATTCAACCACCTCCAATCGTCTCCAAACGCTACGAAACGTCGTGAAATCGCAGAATAGATCGTTTCTGAAGGCTAGAAGCTGATATGTCTAATCAAAAGTTCAACCAACTCCAATCGTCTCCAACCGCGACGAAACGTCGTCAAATCGCAGAATAGATCGTTTCTGAAGTCTAGAAGCTTGTATGTCTAATCAATAATTCAAACACCTCCAATCATCTCCAAACGCCACGAAACGTCGAATCGCAGAATAGATCGTTTCTGAAGTCTACAAGCTGACATGTCTCAGCAAAAATTCAACCACCGCCAATCGTCTTCAAACGCGATGAAACGTCGTGAAATCGCAAAATAAAGCTTTTCTGAAACCTAGAAGCTCATATCTCTCATGAGAAATTCGACCACCTCCAATACTCTCCAAACACTATAAAACGTCGTCAAATCGCAGGATAAAGCATTTCTAAAGGGTAGAAGCTTATATGTCTAA
Source organism: Rhipicephalus sanguineus (assembly GCF_013339695.2). Classification (NCBI taxonomy): domain Eukaryota; kingdom Metazoa; phylum Arthropoda; class Arachnida; order Ixodida; family Ixodidae; genus Rhipicephalus; species Rhipicephalus sanguineus. The sequence goes on from NW_023616408.1 coordinate 14,768, forward strand.
TCGAAACTGCAACCACCTCCAATCGTCCCCAAACGCGACGAAACCTCGTCAAATCGCAGAATAAATCGTTTCTGAAGGCTGGAAGCTTATATGTCTAATCAAACATTCAACCACCTCCAATCGTCTCCAAACGCGACGATACGTCGTCAAATCGCAAAATAAAGCGTTTCTGAAAGCTACAAGCTCATATCTCTCATGAGAAATTCCACCACCTTCAATACTCTCCAAACACTATAAAACGTCGTCAAATCTCAGAATAAAGCATATCTAAAGGGTAGAAGCTTATATGTCTAATAAAATATACAACCACCTCCAATCGTCCCCAAACGCGACGACAAGGCATCAAATCGCAGAATAGATCGTTTCTGAAGGCTAGAAGCTGATATGTCTAATGAAAAATTCAACCACCACCAAGCATCTCCAAACGCCACAAAACGTCGTGAAATCGCAGAATAGATCTTTCTGAAGGCTAGAAGCTGATATGTGTAATCAAAAATTCAACCGCCACCAATCATCTCCAAACGCGACGAAACGTCGTGAAATCGCAGAATAGATCTTTCTGAAGGCTAGAAGCTGATATGTGTAATCCAAATTCAACCACCTCCAATCGTCCCCAAATGCGACGAAACGTCGTCAAATCGCAGAATAGATCGTTTCGGAAGGCTAGAAGCTGGTATGTCGAATAAAAAATTCAACCACCACCAATCATCTCCAAACGCGACGAAACGTCGTAAAATCACAGAATAGATCTTTCTGAAGGCTAGAAGCTGATATGTGTAGTCAAAAATCAACCACCCCCAATCATCTCCAAACGCGACGAAACCTCGTGAAATCGCAGAATAGATCTTTCTGAAGGCTAGAAGCTGATATGTGTAATCAAAAATGCAACCACCTCCAATAGTCTTCAAACACAACGAAACGTCGTCAAATCGCAAACTAAAGCGTTTCTGAAAGCTAGAAGCTCATATCACTGATGAGAAATTCCACCGCCTCCAACACTCTCCAAACACTATAAAACTTGCTCAAATCACAGAATAAAGCATTTTTAAATGCTAGAAGCTGATATGTCTAATCAATAATTCAAACACCTGCAAACGTCTCGAAACGCGACGAAACGTCGTCAAATCGCAGAATAGATCGTTTCTGAAGGCTAGAAGCTGATATGTCTAATCAAAAATTCAACCACCGCCAATTGTCTCCAAACGCGACGAAACGTCGTGAAATTGCAAAATAAAGCGTTTCTGAAAGCTACAACCTCATATCTCATGAGAAATTCCACCACATCCAATACTCTCCGAACACTATAAAACGTCGTCAAATCGCAGAATAAATCATTTAAAGGGTAGAAGCTTATATGTCTAATCAAAATCAACCACCTCCAATCGTCCCCAAACGCGACGAAACGGCGTCAAATCGAAGAATAGATCGTTTCTGAAGGCTAGAAGCTGATATATCTAATAAAAAAAATTCAACCACCACCAATTGTCTCCAAACGCGACGAAACGTCGTCATATCGCAGAATAGATCGTTTCTGAGGGCTAGAAGCTGATATGTCTAATAAAAAAATCAACCACCTCCAATCGTCCCCAAACGCGACGAAACGTCGTCAAATCGCAGAATAGATCGTTTCTGAAAGCTAGAAGCTTGTATGTCTAATCAATAATTCAAACACCTCCAATCGTCTCGAAACGCCACGAAACGTCGTCAAATCGCAGAATAGATCCTTTCTGAAGGCTAGAAGCTGATATGTCTAATAAAAAATTCAGCCACCGCCAATCGTCTCCAAACGCGACGAAACGTAGTGAAATCGCAAAATAAAGCGTTTCTCTTAGCTAGAAGCTCATATCTCTCGTGAGAAATTCCACCACCTCCAATACTCTCCAAACACTATAAAACCTCGTCAAATCGGAGAATGAAGTACTTCTAAAGGGTGATATGTCTAATCAAATATTAAACCACCTGCAATCGTCTCCAAACGCGACGAAACGACGTCAAATCGCAGAATAAAGCGTTTCTGAAGGCTAGAAGCTTGTATGTCTAATCAAAAATTCAACCGCCTCCAATCGTCTCCAAACGCTACGAAACGTCGTGAAATCGCAGAATAGATCGTTTCTGAAGGCTAGAAGCTGATATGTCTAATCAAAAGTTCAACCAACTCCAATCGTCTCCAACCGCGGCGAAACGTCGTGAAATCGCACAATAGATCGTTTCTGAAGTCTAGAAGCTTCTATGTCTAATTAATAATTCAAACACCTCCAATCATCTCCAAACGCCACGAAACGTCGTCAAATCGCAGAATAGATCGTTTCTGAAGTCTAGAAGCTGACATGTCTAAGCAAAAATTCAACCACCGCCAATCGTCTTCAAACGCGACGAAACGTCGTGAAATCGCAAAATTAAGCGTTTCTGAAAGCTAGAAGCTCATATCTCTCATGAGAAATTCGACCACCTCCAATACTCTCCAAACACTATAAAACCTCGTCAAATCGGAGAATAAAGTATTTCTAAAGGGTCATATGTCTAATCAAATATTAAACCACCTGCAATCGTCTCCAAACGCGACGAAACGACGTCAAATCGCAGAATAAAGCGTTTCTGAAGGCTAGAAGCTTGTATGTCTAATCAAAAATTCAACCGCCTCCAATCGTCTCCAAACGCTACGAAACGTCGTGAAATAGCAGAATAGATCGTTTCTGAAGGCTAGAAGCTGATATCTCTCATGAGAAATTCGACCACCTCCAATGCTCCCAAACACTATAAAACGTCGTCAAATCGCAGGATAAAGCATTTCTAAACGGTAGAAGCTTATATGTCTAATCGAAACTGCAACCACCTCCAATCGTCCCCAAACGCGACGAAACTTCGTCAACTCGCAGAATCAAGCATTTGTAAAGGCTAGAAGCTTATCTGCCTAATCGATAATTCAAACACCTCCAATCGTCTCCAAACTTGACGAAACGTCGTGAAATCGCAGAATAGATCGTTTCTGAAGGCAAGAAGCTTATGTCTAATCAAAAATTCAACCACTTCCAATCGTCTCCAAGCGCGACGAAATGTCGTGAAATCGCAAAATAAAGCGTTTTTGAAATAAAGCGTTTCTGAAAGCGTTTCTGAATTTCTCATGAGAAATTCCACCAGCTTCAATACTCTCCAAACACTATAAAGCGTCGTCAAATCTCAGAATAAAGCATTTCTGAAGGCTAGAAGCTGATATGTCTAATGAAAAATTCAACCACCACCAAGCATCTCCAAACGCGACGAGACGTCGTGAAATCACAGATGAGATCTTTCTGAAGGCTTGAGGCTGATATGTGTAATCAAAAATACAACCACTTCCAATCGTCCCCAAACGCGACAAAACGTCGTCAAATCGCAGAATAGATCGTTTCTGAAGGCTAGAAGCTGATATGTCTAATAAAAAATTCAACCACCTCTTTCGTGCCCAAACGCGACGAAACGTCGTGAAATCGCAGAATAGATCTTTCGGAAGGCTAGAAGCTGATATGTGTAATCAAAAATTCAACCACCACCAATCATCTCCAAACGCGACGAAACGTCGTGAAATCGCAGAATAGATCTTTCTGAAGGCTAGAAGCTGATATGTGTAATCCAAAATTCAACCACCTCCAATCGTCAGCTTATAAGTGTAATCAAAAATCCAACCATGTCCAATCGTCTCCAAATGCGACGAAACGTCGTGAAATCGCAAAATAAAGCGTTTCTGAAAGGTAGAAGCTCATATCTTTGATGAGAAATTCCACCATCTCCAATCGTCTCCAACGCTACGAAACGTCGTCAAATCTCAGAATAGATCGTTTCTGATGGCTAGAAGCTTATATGTTTAATCAAAAACACAACCATCTCCAAACGTCTCCAAACGCTAAGAAACGTCGTCAAATTGCAGAATAGATCGTTTCTGAAGGCTGGAAACTTATACGTTTAATCAAAAATTCAACCATCTCCAATCGTCTCCAAGCGCGACGAAACGTGGTGAAATCGCAAAATAAAGCCTTTCTGATAGAACCTCGTATCTCTGATACGAAATTCCACAACCTCCAATCGTCTCCAAACGAGACGACACGTCGTCAAATCGCAGAATAGATAGTTTCTGAAGTCTAGAAGCTTATATGTTTAATCAAAAATTCATCCACCTCCAATCGTCCCCAAACGCGACGAAACGTCGTCAAATCGCAGAATAGATCGTTTCTGAAGGCTAGAAGCTGATGTGTAATCAATATTCAAACCTCCAATCGTCTCCAAACGCGACGAAACGTAGTGAAATCGCAAAATAAAGCGTTTCTGAAAGCTAGAAGCTCATATCTCTCATGACAAATTCCACCACCTCCAATACTCTCCAAACACTATAAAATGTCGTCAAATCACAGAAGAAAGAATTTCTAAAGGGCTTTCTAAAAGCATTTCTAAATCTGATATGTCTAATAAAAAATCCAACCACATCCAGTCAGAGCCGTTCTGAGAGACCAGTTGAACGCAGGAAGCGCAGTAGCGCTTTCACAGCCTTTTTCTGTGAAGTTTGGTCCGGTCGATGGCGCAGGATGGCGTGTGTGTGCATGGGTGCGTTTTTTTTCTGTTTTCATTTTATCTCGCTCTCTCTCTGTCCTCTTTCCGACCCCTATATCCCCACCCCTGTGCAGGGTAGCAAACCGGTCACTCGCGCCAGGTTAACCTCCTTGCGTTTCCTTTTCATCTATTTCTCTTTCTCTCTCTCTCAACCACATCCAATCGTCTCCAAACGCGACGAAACGTCGTAAAATCGCAGAATAGATCGCTTCTGAAGTCTAAAACTTGTATGTCTAATCAAAAATTCAAACACCTCCAATCATATCCAAACGCCACGAAACGTCGTCAAATCGCAGAATAGATCGTTTCTGAAGGCTAGAAGCGGATATGAGTAATAAAAAATTCAACCACCTCCAATCGTCTCCAAACGCGACGAAACGTAGTGAAATCGCAAAATAAAGCGTTTCTGAAAGCTAGAAGTTCATATCTCTCACAAGAAATTCCACCAACTTCAATACTCTCCAAGCACTATAAAACGACGTCAAATCGCAGAATAAAGCATTTCTGAAGGCTAGAAGCTTGTATGTCTAATCAAACATTCAACCACCTCCAATCGTCTCCAAACGCGACGATACGTCGTCAAATCGCAAAATAAAGCGTTTCTGAAAGCTAGAAGCTCATATCTCTGATGAGAAATTCCACCCCCTCCAATACTCTCCAAACACTATAAAACCTCCTCAAATCGGAGAATAAAGTATTTCTAAAGGGTGATATGTCTAATCAAATATTAAACCACCTGCAATCGTCTCCAAACGCGACGAAACGACGTCAAATCGCAGAATAAAGCGTTTCTGAAGGCTAGAAGCTTGTATGTCTAATCAAAAATTCAACCGCCTCCAATCGTCTCCAAACGCTACGAAACGTCGTGAAATCGCAGAATAGATCGTTTCTGAAGGCTAGAAGCTGATATGTCTAATCAAAAGTTCAACCAACTCCAATCGTCTCCAACCGCGGCGAAACGTCGTGAAATCGCAGAATAGATCGTTTCTGAAGTCTAGAAGCTTCTATGTCTAATCAATAATTCAAACACCTCCAATCATCTCCAAACGCCATGAAACGTCGTCAAATCGCGGAATAGATCGTTTCTGAAGTCTAGAAGCTGACATGTCTAAGCAAAAATTCAACCACCGCCAATCGTCTTCAAACGCGACGAAACGTCGTGAAATCGCAAAATTAAGCGTTTCTGAAAGCTAGAAGCTCATATCTCTCATGAGAAATTCGACCACCTCCAATACTCTCCAAACACTATAAAACCTCGTCAAATAGGAGAATAAAGTATTTCTAAAGGGTGATATGTCTAATCAAATATTAAACCACCTGCAATCGTCTTCATACGCGACGAAACGACGTCAAATCGCAGAATAAAGCGTTTCTGAAGGCTAGAAGCTTGTATGTCTAATCAAAAATTCAACCGCCTCCAATCGTCTCCAAACGCTACGAAACGTCGTGAAATAGCAGAATAGATCGTTTCTGAAGGCTAGAAGCTGATATCTCTCATGAGAAATTCGACCACCTCCAATGCTCTCCAAACACTATAAAACGTCGTCAAATCGCAGGATAAAGCATTTCTAAAGGGTAGAAGCTTATATGTCTAATCGAAACTGCAACCACCTCCAATCGTCCCCAAACGCGACGAAACTTCGTCAACTCGCAGAATAAAGCATTTGTAAAGGCTAGAAGCTTATCTGCCTAATCAATAATTCAAACACCTCCAATCGTCTCCAAACTTGACGAAACGTCGTGAAATCGCAGAATAGATCGTTTCTGAAGGCAAGAAGCTTATGTCTAATCAAAAATTCAACCACTTCCAATCGTCTCCAAGCGCGACGAAATGTCGTGAAATCGCAAAATAAAGCGTTTTTGAAATAAAGCGTTTCTGAAAGCGTTTCTGAATTTCTCATGAGAAATTCCACCAGCTTCAATACTCTCCAAACAGTATAAAGCGTCGTCAAATCTCAGAATAAAGCATTTCTGAAGGCTAGAAGCTGATATGTCTAATGAAAAATTCAACCACCTCTTTCGTCCCCAAACGCGGCGAAACGTCGTGAAATCGCCGAATAGATCTTTCTGAAGGCTAGAAGCTGATATGTGTAATCCAAAATTCAACCACCTCCAATCGTCAGCTTATAAGTGTAATAAAAAATCCAACCATGTCCAATCGTCTCCAAACGCGACGAAACGTCTTGAAATCGCAAAATAAAGCGTTTCTGAAAGGTAGAAGCTCATATCTTTGATGAGAAATTCCACCATCTCCAATCGTCTCCAAACGCTACGAAACGTCCTCAAATCGCAGAATAGATCGTTTCTGATGGCTAGAAGCTTACACGTTTAATCAAAAATACAACCATCTCCAATCGTCTCCAAACGCGACGAAACGTCGTGAAATCGCAAAATAAAGCGTTTTTGAAAGGTAGAAGCTCATATCTTTGATGAGAATTTCCACCACATCCAATCGTCTCTAAACACTATAAAACGACGTAAAATCGCAGAATAGGTCGTTCCTGAAGGATAGAAGCTTATACGTTTAATCAAAAATACAACCATGTCCAATCGTCTCCAAACGCGACGAAACGTCGTGAAATCGCAAAATACAGCGTTTCTGAACGGTAGACGCTCATATCTTTGATGAGAATTTCCACCACCTCCAATCGTCTCCAAACACTATGAAACGTCGTCAAATCGCAGAATAGATCGTTTCCGAAGGCTAGAAGCTTATACGTTTAATTAAAAATACAACCATCTGCAATCGGCTCCAAACGCGACCAAACGTCGTCAAATCGCAGAATAGGTCGTTACTCAAGGCTAGAAGCTTATACGTTTAATCAAAAATACAACCTTCTCCAATCGTCTCCAAACGCTACGAAACGTCCTCAAATCGCACAATAGATCGTTTCTGATGGCTAGAAGCTTATATGTTTAACAAAAATGCAACATACTCCAATCGTCTCCAAACGCGACGAAACGTCGTGAAATCGCAAAATACAGCGTTTCTGAACGGTAGACGCTCATATCTTTGATGAGAATTTCCACCACCTCCAATCATCTCCAAACACTATGAAACGTCGTCTAATCGCAGAATAGGTCGTTTCCGATGGCTAGAAGCTTATACGTTTAATCAAAAATACAACCATCTGCAATCGGCTCCAAACGCGACCAAACGTCGTCAAATCGCAGAATAGGTCGTTACTCAAGGCTAGAAGCTTATACGTTTAATCAAAAATACAACCTTCTCCAATCGTCTCCAAACGCGACGAAACGTCGTGAAATCGCAAAATAAAGCGTTTTTGAAAGGTAGAAGCTCATATCTTTGATGAGAATTTCCACCACCTCCAATCGTCTCCAAACACTATAAAACGACGTAAAATCGCAGAATAGGTCGTTCCTGAAGGATAGAAGCTTATATCTTTAATTAAAAATGCAACATTCTCCAATCATATCTTTGATGAGAATTTCCACCACCTCCAATCGTCTCCAAACACTATAAAACGACGTAAAATCGCAGAATAGGTCGTTCCTGAAGGATAGAAGCTTATATCTTTAATTAAAAATGCAACATTCTCCAATCGTCTCCAAACGCTACGAAACGTCCTCAAATCGCACAATAGATCGTTTCTGATGGCTAGAAGCTTATATGTTTAATCAAAAATGCAACATACTCCAATCGTCTCCAAACGCGACGAAACGTCGTGAAATCGCAAAATACAGCGTTTCTGAACGGTAGACGCTCATATCTTTGATGAGAATTTCCACCACCTCCAATCATCTCCAAACACTATGAAACGTCGTCTAATCGCAGAATAGGTCGTTTCCGATGGCTAGAAGCTTATACGTTTAATCAAAAATACAACCATCTGCAATCGGCTCCAAACGCGACCAAACGTCGTCAAATCGCAGAATAGGTCGTTACTGAAGGCTAGAAGCTTATACGTTTAATCAAAAATACAACCTTCTCCAATCGTCTCCAAACGCGACGAAACGTCGTGAAATCGCAAAATAAAGCGTTTTTGAAAGGTAGAAGCTCATATCTTTGATGAGAATTTCCACCACCTCCAATCGTCTCCAAACACTATGAAACGTCGTCTAATCGCAGAATAGGTCGTTTCTGATGATTAGAAGCTTACACGTTTAATCAAAATTACAACCATCTCCAATCGTCTCCAAACGCGACGAAACGTCGTGAAAACGCAAAATAAAGCGTTTTTGAAAGGTAGAAGCTCATATCTTTGAAGAGAATTTCCACCACCTCCAATCGTCTCCAAACACTATAAAACGACGTAAAATCGCAGAATAGGTCGTTCCTGAAGGATAGAAGCTCATATGATTAATCAAAAATGCAACATTCTCCAATCGTCTCCAAACGCGACGAAACGTCGTCAAATCGCAGAATAGATCGTTTCCGAAGGCTAGAAGCTTATACGTTTAATCAAAAATACAACCTTCTCCAATCGTCTCCAAACGCGACGAAACGTCGTGAAATCGCAAAATAAAGCGTTTTTGAAAGGTAGAAGCTCATATCTTTGATGAGAATTTCCACCACATCCAATCGTCTCCAAACACTATAAAACGACGTAAAATCGCAGAATAGGTCGTTCCTGAAGGATAGAAGCTTATATCTTTAATTAAAAATGCAACATACTCCAATCGCCTCCAAACGCGACGAAACGTCGTCAAATCGCAGAATAGATCGTTTCCAAAGGCTAGAAGCTTTTACGTTTAATCAAAAATACAACCATGTCCAATCGTCTCCAAACGCGACGAAACGTCGTGAAATCGCAAAATACAGCGTTTCTGAACGGTAGACGCTCATATCTTTGATGAGAATTTCCACCACCTCCAATCATCTCCAAACACTATGAAACGTCGTCTAATCGCAGAATAGGTCGTTCCTGAAGGATAGAAGCTTATATGATTAATCAAAACGGCAACATTCTCCAATCGTCTCCAAACGCGACGAAACGTCGTCAAATCGCAGAATAGATCGTTTCTAAAGGCTAGAAGCTTATACGTTTAATCAAAAATACAACCTTCTCCAATCGTCTCCAAACGCGACGAAACGTCGTGAAATCGCAAAATAAAGCGTTTTTGAAAGGTAGAAGCTCGTATCTTTGATGAGAATTTCCACCACCTCCAATCGTCTCCAAACACCATAAAACGACATAAAATCGCAGAATAGGTCGTTCCTGAAGGATAGAAGCTTATATCTTTAATTAAAAATGCAACATTCTCCAATCGTCTCCAAACGCTACGACCCTAGTGAAAAATTTCGTATGTACGGAAGATACGGATCCGTACATATAGAATTATGGTATTACGGATCCGCATGATATGGATCCGCATGATACGGATCCGCACGATCCATATATATGGTTTCCGCATCAAAAGCTCCGTATATACGGCATCCATATATATGGAAATATGGTATTACGGATGCCGTATGATACGAATGCCATGCGGAATTGTGGTCATGCGGAAACTGCAGGACGCAGTTTTAATATATTCGGTTTCCGCATCACATCCCATTAGGATTTCATACCGTCCATTTGGGGACACTAAAATCTATTTTCTGTAAGGTGAAAACTGACTTGTACAGTAGTTTCTGATATCTCAAACTGAGCAAACAATATTTATTTTACATGTGTACAAGTAAAAACAGTGTAGTCTGAGAAAAGACGCAATCAAGTCCCGGCACGCACAACCACACAAGCATCTTGTTGTCTTCTCCTTACGCCACCAGTTGCAATGACATCCAGCTTGTCTGCCAGGTATCAGCTCACGCTCCGGTCACCGCTCTTCCATGGAGGAACGCCTTCCACACTTCTCCACGTGACACTCAAAAGCATCTGAAATAGGCCAGAAGTCAACGCTACGTGAGCAGAAAGGCAAATTATTTGCCAACGGGAGAGTTAGGTAGATGTGCTATTTGCAATAGTGCTAAAGCCATGATGCATACAATAGGCTCATCGCATTTTAAACACTGATATCTAAAATAACTGCCCTACAAAGAATGTAAAAGGTGCAGTAGAATAGAGCGACTGTTTATGAAGTGCCACACAACGATCTCACTTTTTGTTTGGGAGAAAAATTAAATCAGAGTTCAGAGCATCATTATGCGGGATAAAAGGTTCAACAGAACAAACATATTAAGGAACAATAAAGTTGCAAAGCGCAACTTTAACAACGGCTGCCATGATTATAACCAAAGAATCAGGCTCAACACAGGCAACATTTGTTTTTAAGGCCTATGTTCACTCAGCTTTTCATGAACTGCACTGCAAAATGCACAGCACATAACACAAAAATTGCAAAAAAAAAGGAAACACCCCTTTTCGTCATCTTTAATGCCTTTGCATTTGCCTCTATATACACTGCCTTTTATCCAGGTCAGTGGTTCTCAAATGTGAGTCCACAAAGCCATTTCGGAACTTTCTTTTTAGATGCACACTACGTCCCGTCACAGCGGCCCCTTCTGAATTTTAGTATGCTTCACCGCATAACGTGCTTGTATTGCGGCCGAGCTGACTTATGTTTACACTTCTCCATGAGATGGCTGTGAAGCTTTCATTGCAGTTTTCTATGACATTTGCACACGAGGATACCTTTTCTACCCTTGTACACTTGAAAAGAAAACATAGCTAGAAACACATTGAATGTGGCTGCAGACGGCACAACTTATTGACAAGGTATTGAGATCGAATTGACATTACACTTTAGTTTGAGCGTTGTTTGCCAGGGGGAAATAAAAGGCATCCATTTCTTGTTGCATATTGTGCTAACTTATACCCCCTCCCCATTTCTCTCACTGCGAGGTGTCCCTCACCACTTCATCGGCCCGCAAGGGGTCCCAAGATATCTCTTGCTTAGAATCACTGATCTAGGTAGTTTGTGTCAAACAATTCAGCTGAATATGCACTGTCCCTGAAAAAGCAATTCAGTCGCTCCGAACAATTAAAGGAGTTAAAAAAGCCAAAGTGCATGGAGGCATCTGTCATTTTTCCTACTGCCATTTTTTTATTGTTCCAAAGCTCAAACTGTAACCTTTCTGTTACTGCCATCCTCACATACAATGGCTGCATAGGAAAGCAAGAAAAAAAAGGCAGGTCTGATAAAATTCACAATGTACGCAGACATTTGATTGGCTCTTACTATGGCAATTTGTGCGTCGACACTCTGGTGGCAACCGATGCAATCAATAGTGCTCACCTGCTACAAAAGCTTTGCTGATCCGCAGTTTCCATAATGGATAAATTCGTGACTGTAAATAGCAATGAACCGACATTCGTCTTGAGAAGTTCAAAGCCAGAGCCGTGTAGCAGTATACTAAGCGAAACCTTTATTTGATCATGTGCAGCAATAGAGAGGAAGCACTTATCTCGAGACTGACGAACCCGTGCTCCCACTGAACTGAAAAATGTTCAAGGCGTTGTGCAATCCAGTACCACATAGGCACCTTAGCGATAGCAAAGCCATGTGTCCACAATTCATGCACTGAATGAGACAACACAAAGGTTGAATACATGAGAGCACTGTCGATGTATCTGTGCTCATTTGTACACCTCTCCACGCAGCCAGTGTCTTTCTGTTGCAAGGTACAGTAGAAACAAACCGTTACGCTTCACACTGCTGTGTTTACCCGGCTATTATGCCATTTTCCACCGGCCCCGGCATAGCTGCCACAAGATCTAATGTATTGCGGGACCGTTCCTGTATGATACGTCGCGAAGTGCGCTCCGAGCCGGCCGAGCGACCACTGAAGAGAGCGACCATATTGACTTTTCACGCTGCTTGGTCTGGCATGACTGTTTAGCCACATGAGTGGCGCAAGCGACATGCATAACGTACTTTAGGTTTCCACACACAAAAGCATAGCATTCGAGATTCGTAATAGAGATAGCATCTATATATGACGTAATTAGTTTTATACTTGTTTCCTGCTCGCGAAAGAAAGGCCTTCAAGACTGATGTTTGTTCCCGATGTCGCATTGACGTGGACTCACCATCATTGTTATTTCTTGAAGGGACATTGCACAGTTCGTGGTCGGATTCCTCATGCTGATTGTGTTGCGTGTGCTTAGTTCTTTGATGCTTACAACTGTTGGTGCCAAAAGAATCCTATATGTTGATTACATATCTGTGGATGATGCCGCTTTCAACTCTGTGGTTCTATCCATCAACGAGATCATGGCTGAGTGTGCGCCAATGGGTACACCAGTGACAAAGCTTAGCAATTGATGAAGCAAGGATATTTTCTTCAATGCTTGCTTTTGGGTGTATTCTCATGAGGCATTTGAACATCTATTACAAGCCGTGGTGGTCTGACACTATGCCAACAGTGTTAAATTATTGCTTGGAGACGGTGACGCATCTGGTGAGAACCTCGCAAAAGTGTCGCCAAAAGTGATCACTTGCAAGGTGTCGGCCGTGGTCGCACTAGATTTATTAAAAGGATATAACACTGCAAGTGCTCGAAGAACTTTTAGCTCTGCTCAGGCATGAGTAAACGGACCAGGCAACGTCGCACGGTTTTTTCAAGCGTGTAAACATTAAATAAAATTCTGTACCACTATAATTTTTTCGTTTTTTCCTGTTTTTAGGCTCTTGCATTCCCTGGCTTTTATGTTTACTTCTTACGGTCCCTTCAAAAACATAATAGCGGGGTTCTACTGTAAGGTGCATCTAATGTCATTGTTAGAGAAACAACGAATAGCACCCCGTTCGAGCACAATGAGAGACTAATTTTCAAACTCAATTACGCAGAAAAAACAAAGCACAAAGCAAAGCAACGGACATCTGGCAACCTAACTGCCATCGCAGGATGGGAAGTTGTTCAGAGTGTGCATTACAAGGGAAGAACGATAATAAAATTTCGTTGACAGAATTAGTGCTGCAGTCATAATGCAAGTAAGTGCAACATCTGGTTAACTCTAACCAGCATAGGAAGACAAATTATACCCCTGTCACACGGCACGTGTAATGTCATTCGCGGCGAATGTCATTCATAATGAATGTCATTGCTGTCTTGCCTTTCGGGTCTACACGGCCATATGAAATGACATTCGCAGTTGATGTCGATGTTAATCGGCAGGCTACTATGATACCGCGAAAGTTACAAATCACGCACTTAGTTCACATATTTTCTCTTTATTGTTATTTATACAACGGTAAACATTATCCGGCTTATTCGAAATATACTGCGACGCGATACGACAGCATCAGTAGAAGAAAAATCCGTGTACACATTCAAAGCAAGACTAGCTAAAGCCGCTCACGAGTCGCAACTTGTAGTCGGCAATACTTCGGACCGTGACAGCGTTCGTGAATTTGTGACCGTGATGGATGATGATCAGTTCAAACGAACGTTAATTGCTTTCCATGGCTGGCAGATTTGTGTTCAACACGTGCGCGACGCTTCACCAAAACAGCAGCGAGCGTTTGTAAACATGGCTGACAGGTGGCGCTAGCGTCAAGTCAAAGTCTGGAAACGAGAATATAGCTGCACAAATTGCTTCCACTATCGCGTTGTACGTTAAAAAGTTACCGAAAAGTTAACAACAACCTTTAATAAACATCTGAACATCGTTTACACTTGCTTTAAGATATCGATTTTGTAATCTCTTCTCAAGCGCCTGTCGACGAGATTACACATGTCGCGCTTCCATGAGTTCGGTGAACACATTCAACGGCCGAATGTCATTACGTGTGAATGTCATTCACTATTCCCGTGTAGCAGCAACAAAAATGCCATTAACACCTAATGTCATTCGCCGCGAATGACATTACACGTGCCGTGTGACAGGGGTATTATATACTAACACTGAATCCCGAGATCCAAGACCACGAAATGCAGTAAGGACTGTCTGTGGAATGAGAAGAAACATTTCAAATGGCTACGATAAAAAAGTATGTTTATTTAAATTTCCTTTTCGCCAGTATCTTCAACTTTTCAATGTAAACATGTGCCCCAGTCTAAGGTGTATAAAATATTTATGTACAGTTCACACCATTTATAACGCAATCGTTTACAGTGCAGGACCGGTTATATTGCAGTTTTTTCTGGCTTCAGCATACCCTCCCATAAAGCACCACGTATACACGCATACCGCTTACTGTGCAGTCCCCCCACATGAAACACCGGCTATAAGGCGGCTGCCGCCAAAATTCTCAGACACGGAGCGAGTGCGCTTCGGATCAGCCTGGGAGAGAAGAACCACAGCGTTATGGAGGATGAGACAAAGAGTGAATGAACGGGAAACAGTGGAAGAAAAAAAAAGAAAAACAAGGGGGGCATCATGGTGTGAGGAGGGGGAGTGATTGCCTAGGCAACAGAAAAGCCTTTGCTCCCTTTGCTCTGGCTGCTTGTTGTGTGTGCGCTGCACTCTGAAGGGCCACCCGTGTCTGCATGAAGTGCACGTAACTGCTGTTTGGCTCTTCGGTTTTCTGTCAGGCAAA
Organism: Rhipicephalus sanguineus; assembly: GCF_013339695.2. Classification (NCBI taxonomy): domain Eukaryota; kingdom Metazoa; phylum Arthropoda; class Arachnida; order Ixodida; family Ixodidae; genus Rhipicephalus; species Rhipicephalus sanguineus. The sequence continues at coordinate 29,795 of NW_023616408.1, forward strand.
TAGTCTCATCGTAGAGCAAGATATTGTGCGTGCAACTCCTATTCCCTAGCAAGTGACAATGTTTTAAGACAGGACCAAGCTTTTGCCTTTGCTACCCGCAGGTGGACTTACAATTACAAGCTTGGAAGACTCTTTCAGGATAGATAGTTGGCGCGACTTTCCCGATCGCGGACCGGAATTTCGTTTCACACCTGCTGCCCACTGTTTAGGTCAGGAGTGCGACATCTTCTACGCCCAATAGCCGTGTTGTCTGGGGCAAACTCCCGCACGCTAGGCCTAACGAGCACTAGCTACCTAATTGTTAGTGTCTGCGGACTATCAAGGTTGCGGTTTGGTGCCGAGTCAATGAAACGTTTTGCAGTTGTTGCATTCAGGAGTGAGTTAAATCTTCACCGAAAATAGGGAGTGCATGTGCAACACTAGATTGGTGGTTCACGGTTGGCACTGTTTTTGGACATCGTGCCCGCAATTTCAATAGCCGTTCGACGTGTAGTTTATGGCCAGTGTGGTACCACAACAAACTCCGCATAAATCAGGAGGTCTGGAAAGTCAGTCGGTGGCTTTCCGCTACGGCACCCTTTGTTTTTGTTTTCTCGTTTCCACGTTCACTATGTCAACACTGCAGGTCCGCAGACTTTAACCTTTCAACACTGGCAAATTTACGCCCAAGTTGCATGCCTAGATAGTCGGAATCATGCGGGTGCCTGTTGGTCATGTTTTTCAGATGTACAGCCTTTCACAAATGTTTTGTTTACAGGGCAGTACCGCTTATAGTGCAGATATTTGCGACTCTGGCAACTTGTTATAAGCGGTCCATGCTGTACCTGGTTTATTCAATGAATGTGCTGATATGGTTTTTTTGCAAATGTCCATTTACACATCATTTATCTGTAACGAGACCGGTTGACCAGTATGCCACTGCATCTGATTCACTGGATGTGATCAATGGGATATGTAGCATCCATGATGCAACGGATACCCAATTTTTCACCATATGTGCTGACCCAATCAAGGTGCTTATGATAACAATGCCAAGCATACATGCAGGGCCTCCCGTGAGTAAAATTTCAGCATTTAATCTATGCTAGGCTCATTTGTGCTCTTACGCCCGGAACAACTCAAGTATAATGCAAAATGTTGGCAGCTGTAGAAGAAAGTAACATAGCGAATTTTTCCTGATGCATCTGAACATTTACCGAGGTGACAAAGCTACAGTAATCTGTGGCGGCAGCCACAACCATTTTGAAACTTCTGAACAGCTGCACCACTTGGGGCCACTAACAGCACTGGTGCAAAAGCCGACACTACCTGGCTAGAGAAATTACCACACTTGTCACCCCTATTCCTCTAGCCACCCCGGCTGAATCTCACCCACTATTCAGCACGTGTGACAGGACAAAAACGAAACCATCCAGGCACTCACACTGTAGAGCATGAAGTTCCTCTGAGGGTGGTCACCTCCTTTCTCCTTGATGAAACAGCAGCATAGTGCACTGGTAATGCACTACTGGTGCAGGTTTTCAATGCACCACAGTGCCCCTCCTGTTTGTGTCACAGAGAGCTTGGGGTCCTTGGGTCTCTACTGGAGACCACTGCCGCTTCTGGTTTTCTGCTTAAGATCAACCTGCACAAGATCGTAGATGAGGTCTTTAGAATTGTAAATTATGATAGCCGAATTTCTACAGCAAATGAAAACACTCCCATTTTCCAGAAGGCACATTGAGGCATCCCTTCTTAAAGTTAAGGCCCTGCATTTGCAACCTCTATATTAGTTCTTTTGTTTTGAAGCTGCGCTTGACTTTGAAGGTGTTAGTTCACTATGCACTGTATGTAAAAAAAGCTCATCCAGCACAACCACAACCCTAACTGGACAGGCAGGCAACGTTAGCTGAATGCTCTGGACGGCTTCTTTATGAAATGGCTTATGTTGACACTGATGGTGGCACTACACTGAAAAATATGCAAAGATTTATTAATCATTAAAGGGACCGATAACTGGCCAGAACATGTGATTAGATCCTGGCGGAAATATAAAACCGTGAATTGCAGGGCATGCTTTTCGCAATTTGAGTAGGATTACATTTTTAAATTGCGTTTAAAGGTAAAAAAAAAACAGTATGTCATGCATCCTAGCAGAAGATGCCTGATGGTGTGTTATCGAGTCGTCGTGTTTGCTGTACAGTAAAAGCTCGTTAATTTGACTCTCATTAATTTGGAAAATCGGTTCATTTGGACACGTCATCTGGTCCCTGTAAATATACGCTTTACTCTATGAGACTGGGCGCTCTTCCACCTGGCGTGGTGAAGAGGAGCACTCAGTCAGGAAGAGAGACGAGCTGACGAACGAAGCATAGAGAAGGAAAAAGTGAAACCAGAGAGGGCCTGTATTGTATCATCAAACGCGTGTAACTCCACTATTACGGCACAGTTTCAAAAAATTCTCATGGTTATGTGTTCGTTGTAGACTTATGCACAACTGCAAAACCAGAACTAAATTTCGACCTCTGGGTGGTTTAGGGGCCGTTTCAAGTAGCAAGCTTGAGACATTTGCATTTGTTTGGCACATGATTTGTCACAGTGATATCCGATATGTTAACCTCGTTTCGAATGTACGTCGTGTGCCTTTATTGTATATGTAACCACCAGTAACTGGTTACGAAGCAACATCGCACAGCCCATGCAGCCATGACCGCCCGCTTCAATCCGAAGTCGTGCTTGCTGCTTGCCCCCGACCATCAGCCACAAATAAACGGTGAAGTCAGCTATAGCTATGAACCACGTTACGCTGAGAACAAAGCATCAGGTGTGTTTTGTCATTATTGAGATCAGTTGTTTGTTGAGTCACACTTGTTAAGCCTTGTCACCAAGAACTTGAGAGTACATTGCGGAAACAATGTAAAATAGTCACAAACACATTGCTGTCGAAGCATGAGGATGCAAATGTAAAGCAAATAGAAGTGCCACTTTAAAAATTACAGGCCACACAGTGCACGATGACAACTTGATAAATTCAACGTGAAAGGCATGCGCTTCAAGTGGTGCTGCCATGTTTTCATTTTCCCTGTTCTGCTACCAGCTTACTTTACTTACCCAGCACATGTGCAGAGATGCCATGAAAACACCAAGCAGCTGATGCAGCATGGATGAATACATCTTCAGGAATTTCCGCCCTTCCTACTGGCAAAGCCACCCTGCAGCCCCCACAGTGCTGCAACCAATTTGTGAGATGAGCATAGTTTACATAATGTTTTTCAGTCACAGATATACATGCAAGACACAGAAGCATTCTATAGGGAGCTTGCACCAATGGTGGCAATGAGGTAGCACCCATTTTGTTGTCACAGCCAGTTGAGCTGGCAATCGGGGAAGCACGTGCAGTTGTAGGTTGTAGTAGTTGCATGCAAAGTATGGCAAAGTCACAGTCACAGAAAGATGGTTGCAACGTCTTCAAGATGCCGAAGGTGCGCCTCAGCGAGCACAAGATGAAGGAGCTATCAGAACAGTGCCGGCGTGGGTGGCTCTAGCGTATAGGCAACCCTGACAAGCATCACATTTGTCCTCATTGCTTCCTTTAGGGTAGGCAAATGCACACGAAAGTATCAGGTTCTGCTGCGACGACCCAGGACCGTTGTGGCTTCATGTGTAAGGTCCCTTTTTAATGAGGCCTTCACTTTTTCTGCAACTGGGCCACTGTACAGATGAATTAAAACAATGATAAAATTAATATTTACCGAGAGTTAGAGCGTCCTTACAACTTGCTCATGTCATGACCACGACGCTATCGGCCCCAGATTTTCTCTAGGCTCGTGTAACTAGCCACTTCTCACAGTGTTGTGGCCTAGAGCCGTTTATGACTTCACTGCTGCCTGCATGACAAAGCTCGACAAAACGTAAGACATCATCATCATCAGCCTGTCTACGCCCACTGCAGGGCAAAGGCCTCTCCCATGTTCCGCCAATCAACCCGGTCCTGTGCTTTCTGCTGCCACGTTATACCTGCAAACTTCTTAATCTCATCTACCCACCTAATTTTCTGTCTCCCCCTCACGCGTTTACCATCTCTTGGAATCCAGTCAGTTACCCTTAATGACCACCGGTTATCCTGCCGACGTGCTACGTGCCCGGCCCATATCCATTTCTTCTTCTTGATTTCAACTATGATGTCCTTAACCCCCGTTTGTTACCTGACCCACTCTGCTCTCTTCCTGTCTCTTAAGGTTACACCTATCATTTTCCTTTCCATCGCTCGCTGCATCGTCCTCAATTTAAGTAATTTGCAAATGTCCGAGGCGTCGACACGTGGCCACAGGTTTACGTACACGATGCAGTCGGCTGCATGAAGTGTGAACGGGTGAGGATAGATGACCTTTTTTGTTGTATCGTAAGGATCCTTCCAGAAGGGTGCTGCTGAGTACATATTTGCTGACCTCGTGCTCCTTGCTCAGAACTAATGTCAAAGATTGCAACCTCAATGTTATCAAGGAGATTGCACCAGTATGTACTGTACTTGCGCTTCTTTCCATGAAGCTACCGCACACGCTTCCAGAAAAGCTTTGCAAAGTCCCTAAAGAGACCGAAACGTTTCAGTAGCTCTGTTTAGTCTACTCACACACGAAACAGAGAAACTCTAAAAGCCAAGCATGGTTTACCTACAAGGGAGAAAGTGCTGAGGAGAGACATGATGCTTGTTGGGACTGTCCTTGTGCGTGAGCCATTTACCCTGACACTGCTCAAAATAGTTCCTTCATCTTGTCGCGCTCGTTAAGGGCACAGGGTAAAGCAAAATTTAAAAAAAAAATCACTTTTTTGTTGTTTGCAATTTGGGAAGTGTATCCTTCTTTTTTTATTTTGCATATTCGTGCATTTCTTTGAAAGTCTTTTTTGTATCTGAGAACCTCATTTTCCGAAAGCAAGTAGTGTGTGAACACGCACCCAAGACAAGCCCCTCGTATGCACTCCGTGCTTACAGTCCATTTTCTGAAATTGTCGGGTAACTTTCTGCATGCCTGATTTTTCAGCTAAGACAATCCGAAGATGCTGTGTGCATCTTTATTCACATTCGTGGTTCAGAGCGCATCTATTCAAACAATTTTAGCTCCTAGCTTCATTACACCTTGTGTCTGTCGTGCCAATCGATAAGTTGAGATGCTGAGGGTAGAGAAAGCCTTCAGCAACAGTATACTTCGTGGCAACTAATACAGTTGTCTTGTAAATGTGAATAAATGTTAGCGACGTGCTGAAATGCCGAATACTGAACCATCACACTTCGTCGTTGAATCCCAGCCTTTTCAGCGTCCTTCAAGGCAACTCGCGCACAGAGTGACAACGGGTATGCTCTAATGGGCATCAATATTATTTGTGATGCAATTAGACAGAACTGTGCATGCAAACTGAGTGGTCCAAGTGCTGAGCTAATCGAAATTGTGTCACAAAGTCCTTGCTCTCTTTCTTTAGGCTCCAGAGTCTAAGATTGCGACGATGGATGCTTTTTTTTCATCTAATGATGGCAGTATCGCACGTTCCGAAATACTGAAATCATTAGGACTGAAGCCTGGCCAAAGCACAGAAAATTTGCTAAAAGAAGTTGACCACAATCGACGATACATTGTGAACAGAGCTGCATAACAGCTCACATAAGAAGCAAGGCAAGCAAGACTACAGGCTCCAAAGAGGAAAAAAATGACTTTGGCAATGATTACCAAGCTTGTAGGTACTAAATAAAATAGTTTAACGTTGTTTGTGGCAAGAGATCCCCTTTCAGCTGTTTTCTTACTTTAATCTTGATTGACTTAAAACTATGTTTTCATTACTTAGCTACCATTATTTTCCATGTATTTCAACAAAACCAGTTCAATATTTTTCTATGTATTCAGCGTAAGTGCATACAAATACTGTACCAGAACTTGAAATTAGGCACTTCACTGTTTTTGTGTTACAAATTTTGAAAGATGCAAATTACCCAAAATTTAGGTCCTAGTGGCAAAAGTTCACCGAAAAAAGTAATAATAATCAATTTTAATTAATCTAGTACAGTTGAAAGAGTGCCAAATTTCGAAAAAAATTATTATTGTATTATGTGGATAACTCTATTAGGTTTTGAGAAAACTGCTCCTCGACATGGTCAAAAACTGCGTGGTATGTATAGGGTTTACCTGTGTGCCCTTCGGTGTGTTGTAGACTGCAGCAACCATCTTTCTCCAACTGCAACTTCTTTGCCTTACATTGGGTGCAACTGCTACAGTAGAGTAGCTATATATGCTCGCTACAATACAAGGGGAACATATACCACACAGTGCATCATCGCGCCAGAACCTTTGAAGCGAGAGCTGCTTCCGCGCACACTTTCCTGACTGCCACCTCGACTGGCTATGACAACAAAATAGCCACCTATACCCCCCCCCCCCACTGTGTAAGCTCCCTAGAGGCACGCCGACATTTTTTTTAAGATAGAACTCAAACAATGGTTAATGTTGCCCTCAGTGTGAAGTGTTCCCTAGTAGCAAGCAATGTTGCCACAACATTCACGTAACTTTCTCAATGTGGCGGCAACAATGTGTCAACATTTGGTGCTACTAGGGTTATTGCCAGTGTGCTGAAGAATTGAAATGTATTTCAAGCACACCTGAATACGTGGAAAGTAAGCATGCAGCGGTCTTTTGTGAGGTGCTCAAAGTAATAGCATAGTTTGCTTTGCTAAAAAGCACGCTTATATATGCTGCATCTATTTTGATATGTACGCTTGTGAGCACTACGAGAGAGAACACTGAACACATGTTTAATCAATGATTACCAATATAAATGTGACTTACTGAATAGCAAGAGATACCTTTTCGCTTGAGCAATTGTTATGAACACTATTGCGCTTGCCAACTGCATATAGTCCAAAATAGTCGTAAAGTAAGCCAGTTGGTATGGATGCATAGTAATGAACAGCACAAAGTATAAACGAGAGACAAAAGGAAGAAAAATGCAGGACGAACACAGACTGTCAACCGAAAAATTTATTGCGTAGAACCTTGCCTAAATAACATTAGCCGCACACCTCGTGCAAATGAGGGTCCGGTTAGAAATGACAAGTTACAAAATCAATGAAGCCTGTTGATTTTGTAACTTGTTTTTTCTAACCGGACCCTCACGTGCACGAGGTGTACAGCTAATGCTATTCAGGCAAGGTCTTGTGCAATAAATTTTTCATTTGACAGCCTGTGCTTGTCCCGCATTGTTCTTACTTACGTCTCTCGTTCTTACTTTATGCTGTTCATTACTATGCATTTAGTCACTCTGACTTTTAAATGCTAATTTCAGTGCTTACACTCATATAGCTGACGACTGTACTGTAGCACAAATTGGGCAAAAAAAGCATAACAGAAAAGCCTGTGCTAAAAGTATGCAAACATAGACGTTCTAGTGCAAACAAGATGCGGACAGAAGGGTGACACGTAACTGTGTGCTGGTCCTGTCGTTACATGTCAACCTTCTGTCCTTGTCTTGTTTGCGCTAAAACACGCACATGCCTGATGATCTAGTCAGATGAGAAATTCTCCTGCATCGTACCTATAAATCCTTCAATCAGCAACCCCACAGCACTGTGATAATCACACCACTGCCACACAGCAGCGTAATGTATTCTACTACATGCTGGCAGCACATTAATGTATAAAAAGCGAAACTCTGACAGAATATGAAGTCTCACATTGTGCATGCAAGTTTTCATAACCGTCAGATGTCCAACGTGGTTGCTGGCTGGTGCAATATTACTGACACGCAAAGGCGACGTGCATATACACACACAGATTCTTTTAACACCTCTCCCTACACAAGGCAAACACACGATTACGTTTAACTAGCTCAAGCCAGCGTTCAAGCGCATAATAAACACTTCACCGTGAATGTAGGCTCATTATCACCATTTAAGTGGTTGGCTAGATGAATTGAGCCACGTTACAAATTATATAGCCCACGAACGTGAGCAAAATGCTGCCCAGCAGCAAATGACGCTGCAGGCCTTGATTTATCAACAACAAACGAAGCAAGCGCCACTTGCGTCCTGCAGACTGCAATGCACACAAGAAAAAATCGATCATCACACACATTCATGTTCTCGCAGTTGTCGCGAATTCACTCCCCTAAGGCCGTGCCGATGCGCCATGGCTCCGCTCAGATCGGCGTAGTCAAAGCGAATCGGTAACGCGCACAATGTCATCGCTCGCAAAGGTGCGTAAGGCTGCCTCTTTACGACGCCACGTCCGAGTGCGGTAACAGAGCCTTGCGCTGAGTTGCATACTTCACATAATACGCTGTCCCACTTACCTTTAGTTTCTTTCGCACTGGCGTGTAGCAGGTGGCCACGGGCGTCAGCCATGGAGTCATTCAAGCGCCCGCACATTTCGTTGATTCCTTGAACGACTCGTACTTCATCGGCACTCCGAGAACAGCGGGAATTGCGCGCAATCTTTGCACACCGCACAAACGAGGAACGAAGCTTCCTTAGGTAAATTTAATGCTTTTACCTTTAATCTTCTTGTGGACGAGAACACACACGAGACGCTCGCAAACAAAGGCAAACAACATCTGGCTTCGGCTATGGATGGATCTAGCTTGAATTGTTGTTCGTGAAAAAGAAAAAGAAAACGTGGCCGTGTGAAATTGTTAGAGAATGCATGTTATTGGGCAAAATAGTTAAAACATAATGACTTGTCTTCAAGAAAAATTTATACGAGACAAGGTAAATACTTTTCCAGTAGATTTTTTTTTTTTTGTTCTAGCAGACGACAGGTTTCTACTGCTTGTACCACGGACGTAGTAGTGCGGCTTTACGATCGATGCTTGCCGCCGAAGCAAAACTCTACAGTAGTTGTATGTACGTCCTCAGTGAATAGCAAGATGACTCCAAAGCAGTAACACTTTTACGTAATGCAGTATGTGATCTTGCAAAGCATATGTTTCGTTGCGTTGAAGCAAAGGGAAGCAAGCCGGCGTGATCAGCTGATGTCGCCGCTACGCGCGGCACTGCCGTGTGCTTCATTTCCCGCGCTGAATTCGTGATCGAGCGAGACAGCCACGGAGGGGAACACAGCTAGACGCACGGGTTAACGGCGTATCACTCCAGTTTCGCGCGATAGCCGACTATTAATCGCAAGAGAGCCTCGGGGAACAAGCTTCAACTGCTTGCGTAAATTACATTGCTTGTGTGTAAGCATCCGTGTTTACATACGCGAGCGATCGGCAACCTATAGTGAAAAGATACGAGAAAAGTGTGAGGCGTAGATACGGTCCCAAAATATATGCCCGCAATAATAAGTATGATCTCATATTGTACCTACACTCTCGGATAGCGCGTAAGCACTTTGATCTATTAAATTAGGAAGCTGTCACGACAGGTGTGCGGGTGGCGTAGCAGGCTGGAGTAGCAGGCTCGCGCGTAGAGATCACAACTTGTTTACGTGGGTTAGAGTCAGTTAATGCTTTTTTTTTTCTTTTTTTTTCATTTACATTGATGTACTGCTATTCCTGTTAGCGTGTTGGGTGCTGAAACTTAAAAATACAACAAAAAACATTAGGTTAGAATATGTGTGTGGCACTGTGTTTGCTTGCACACCGGTTATTTTTCTATTTTTTGGCATTATCCACTTGACGATATTGCAAAATAAGGACCGCAAAAAGGGACCGAGCTAAACAAAAAACTAGGGGCACAAATTAAAGTGATAGAAAGTGTACAATGTTGATTGTTTGAAAATTCACCCTTTCCAAAACGACGAGCTACAGCGTAGTGGGTATTACGCAACTGTACTTGCAGTATAGACATTCTAGGATAGTTTGAAATGGCCCATGTTACGCACACACAAGTTCGTTTCCTTGCGGCACGGTTGAGGCATTCACCGAGAACTGAAGCCAGGCTAGCAGTTGAGAAGATGATGCACTCGGGGCCCCACGATTATGCTATCGTGCTGCACTCTTTAATTAAGGTGAACCTCGAGCATCCTCACTTTATTGCACTCTCTGTGTGGCACATGTGTGTCCACGCAGCCATGATCTAAATTCTAAAGCCCTTGTTGCGTCTCCAAACTTATTAAAACAGGCGCTTAATTTTATCATATAAGATACCATTGCAAGCATAATCTGCAATGCGGGCTGAAACAATGCTATTGCAATTTCTCAAAACAACCCAGCTCTGTACGTGAGTATCCGTGCATCAATGATGAACACTGTTATGTGTCCACGCACATCAGTTGTGCTCTTTTTCTGACCACGCCCCCCCCCCCCCTTCCACTGTTGGGCAACAAATCAGTTCAGCCTGGTTAACCTCCCTGCCTTTCTTTCATCTTTTTGCCTCTCTTTTTTTTCCACTTCATTTCATCTACCCTTGTTGTTGAAAGAGGTATTAAACATATGTGTCAAGACTCATTGTCTATTAGAAAGTAGAGCACAGGCAAGTTTGCTTCATTCGTCTGTACTTCAAATTGGCCACTTGATAACTTGCATGAAAAGTAATAACCAAGCACCTCAACATGTGGTTTGGGATCTTCAACAGGGAGCTTCTGTATGACGATGCATAGGTGTTATTGATCGCCTGTGATTTGAACAATGTCCACACTTGCTCGTACATACAACAACATGTGAATAAATGAGGCAGTTGTTTAGCCATATAACTGACGATAAATGTATTACGGTAATAAGATCAGAAGTGCAAGACTGTCACTTTTGGTGATAGCTTTCTCTTGAACAGGTGTAAGTACACCAATGGCTGAACTATGTAAACAGATCTGTGCACTAAGACTCTCTGTACACTACATGGGAGAGAGTGAAACTCTTTACCAAAAACTGAATACGTTTGTCTCTTACATAAAGTTTTCGTACGCATGACACTGTGCACACATGTGGCACATCGTGGAAGAAAATGTATTTCACCAAAACCAGTCTCAGAGAAGTTTAAATGGCATCATATACAGGACACACAGGTAGCACTACTAGTCTAAACCACGTACACTTGCTACCTCAAATTGGGATCCCTGAGATACATTTAGTATGATCCTTTAGGCAGAAGTTAAGTGCGTGCAAGTGACATATTAAGGTGACTCTGAGTATGCTCTCATGACGTATATAATGCAGGAAGTACTGCCTAATACTGCTTAAGGCAAAGTGCTTGTTCAATGTGAATCTTTTCAATTAGCAAAAGCCTACAGGTCACTGGGCCTTCTTTGGTTGAAGTCTTTGTTGCTTTAATACTGAGAATACCAGAAGTTCAATAACGCACACCTATGACAAATGAAGAACCGTGTTCATGAAGTCATTTTATGACAATATGAACGTGTCTTTGTTGCCAGTGCGAATGTGCTGCTACAAAGGTTAAACGAATAATTTCATGCTGTGCTTAGCCGCACCTAAATAACGTCATTCACTTACTTTAGGACATCCTACTACAGCCCACCTTGTAAAGTTTCTGGGTAGCCAAACCATGAATATAGACAAATATTTTTCTCAATACTAAACTCACTTCTGTCAAACTGAATCACTTGCAACCATCTTTGTGTATATAGGTCTCTTACCTACAGTAGATATGACGACTACGGCTTGACGTACTACTCACTTGTGAGTACACACACTCATTTGAAAAGCATGACTGTGACTACGAGTGAGTGATGAGGGGCATGAGCAAACCTGAGTATGAACGTGAGTGAGTACACATCAGAGTGAGTTGGCGTGAGTATGAATGTTAGTGAGTAGGTGTGAGTACGAACGTGAGTCCTCATAGATGCATCATTGATGAACACGGTTATGTGTGTGTACACATCCCTTGTGCCTTCATGAGTAATTCTTTTTCTGATCACCTTCCCTCTGACTGTAGGGCAGCAAGTCAATTCAACCTGGTTAACCTGCCTGCCTTTCTTTCGTCTTTTACCTCTTTTTATTTTCTCTTTCATTTTATGTACCCTTGTAGTATAAATAGGTATTAATCATGTGCATCAACACCCAGGGTCTATAGGAAAGTAGAGCAGAGAGGCAAATTTGCTTCATATATCTGTATTTTACAGTTGGCTAGTTGATAACTTGCATGAAAACTGACACCCAGCAGCTCGACATGCGGTTTGGGATCTTCGACAGTGAGCATCAGTGTGATGATGCGTATGTGTTATTGATCACTTGAGATTTGAACAGCATTCTTACTTATTAGCACATACGACAACATGTAAAAAAAAGATCAGGCACTTATTCAGCTGTATAACCAGCTGATGACAAAGGTATTACAGTAGTAGGATCAGATGTGCAACATTGTCATTCTTAATGAGAGCAGTGAGCTTTCTCTTCTACAGATTTGAGTACATCAATACTTCCTTTATGGCTGAACTATGTAAACACATGTGTGCTCTTAAACCCTTTTGAGCAAATAAATGGTTGAGAGTGAAGCTTTGTAACAAAAACTGCATACATTTGTTTTGAAGTATTCATATGTACAACACTGTGCGTATGCATATCACAATATGTAAGAAAATGTATTTAATTAAGACCAGTGTCTCAGAGAAGTTAAAATTGCATCATATAAAGAGGACACACAGGTAGCACCACTAGTTTATGAACGATTCACACGTGTATACCTTAAATCGTGATCTCTGATATATATTTAATGTGGTCTTTTAGGCAGAACTTAAGTGTGTGCAAGCGATATTAAGGTGACTATGCTCTTATGACGTACACATATATATAAATGAAGGACAGCCTAATACTACTTCAGAGAAAGTGCTTGTTCAATGTGAATCTTTCCAAACAGCAAGGCCTACAGGCCACTGGGTCTTCTTTGATTGAAGTCATTGTTGGTTTAATACTGAGAATACAGGAAGTTCACTAACACACAATGATGACAAAAGAAAAACAGTTTTTGTGGAGTCATTTTATGGCAAAGAGAATGTGTCTGTTGCCAGTGTTCATGTGCTACTACAATGGGTTAAACTAGTAATTTCACGCTGTGCTTAACCGCAGCTAAAGAACTTCATTGACTTACTTTAAGGCATATTACTTTCAGCCCACATTGTACAGCTTCTGGGTAACCAATCCATGAACATAGACAAATATTTTTATGAATACAAAACTCAATTTTTTTGAACTGAGTCATTTGCAACCATCAATGCGTATACAGGTCTTTTACCTAAAGAAGATACTCACTCATAAGGATAGGTCGGCAAACTCACTAATGAGTCGACTCAGACTCAGATCGAGCCATGAGTCTGAGTCTGAGTGAGTCCGGCTGAGTAATATTTTTGTGAATCTGAGACCGAGTGAGTCCGGTTGAGAAAACCTTCAGTGAGTCTGAGTCCGAGTGAGTCTGGTTTAGAAAAATTTTGGTGAGTCTGAGTCCGAGTGAGCACTAAAGGCAAAATATTCTTGGTGAGTGAGCCTGAGTGAGCTCCACATTTTTTGCCGAACTATGCTCATGAGTACACACACTCACAGTAATTTGAAAGGCGTGAGTGTGATTACGAGTGAGTAGCAAGGGGCTTAAGCAAACCTGAGTATGAGCATGAGTGGTTACTCATGAGTGTGAGTCGGTGTGCAGTATGGATGTGAGTGAGTACAATGAGTGTTAGTCGGTGTGAGTATAAACATGAGTGAGTACTCGTGAATGTGAGTATGAGCCAGGGATGAGGGATGTGAGATGTGTGTATGAACATGAGTGAATATTCATCGGTGTGAGTAGGCATGAGTGTGAGTGTGAGTGAGTGTTGAGGGGTGGGGGTAGGCATGATTATGAACATGAGTTATTATTCATCAATAAGAGTAGGCATGAGTGAGTGTTGACGGGTAGGATTAGACGTGAGTGAATAGGCATCGGTGTGAGTAGGTGTGAGTAAGAGTCGTCGAGAGGTGTGAGTAGACACCACGTGAATACTCATTGGTGTGAGTAGCCGTGAGTCTGAGTATGGGTGAGTGTTGAGGGGTGTAAGTAGACGTGAGTATGAACATCATATCGTACAGACGACTATGAACATGAGGGAATACTCAAGTTGGGTTATATTTTCGTGCTGGTAAGTCTATTCGTGTTTTTATACTTTTGCATATATATCATTCTTATTCCTGCAATAATTACTGTGCCTTGTTTGTTTATTGAAGCCTGCATATCTTTATTTTTTAATCGCCATAATATGATCTTTTAATATTTTAGTGTTCAGAAATAAATAAATAAATATTCTGCATATTTCATAGAGAAGCTTATGCGCTAAAAATATTTTCACTTCTGCCGTACAAATGTTTTCCGCACATGCGTATCACACGAATGGGTTCCGCTCAATTCCACCAGTGCGCCCATGCATCCTCCTTATCATAGGCGTGCGCACAAGGGGGGGGGCAGGGGGGGCCGCCCCCCCTATTCACCTAAGAGGGGGGCCGCAAAGTCCCACACAGTGACATAATAGGGAAGGAGGCGCTGCGACTCGGGGGGGGGCGCAATGTCAGCGCCCCCCCCCTGAGGGGGCACTGACATATTTGGGAGGGGGCGCTGCAACGAACCTTCGCCCCCTTGAAGGGGAACGCTGCGCACGCCTATGCTCCTTATGCAGAAGACCATGCTTTCCATATAGTCCTTATTGCCACATGGGCATTTCCATAGCAGATACGGATTCCGTTTGTTCTTTCCGTATGCCCATGCGGTTTCCGCACGTTCCGTATCATAGTTTCCATATATTCCGTATCGCCGCATGGGTCTGTCCGTATAACAGATGCGGATTTCGTGTGTTCCGTAAGACTCTATCCATACACCCGTACGGAATTCCTTATGTACCATATGTTATTTTCCATATCTTCCGTACAATTTCCGTATGCATCCGTATACGTCCGCACAAAATCCATATGTTTTATATGGAAAATATATGGAATCCGTATATTTTCCGTAAGATAGCATATGGATTTTTTCAGTAGGGTATACTAATTCCCACAGGGGCAGTCCTCCTGCTACCTATAGTATTTGCATGGTCAGCATGTTTGAACGAATGGTGATGTTTTAATATTGTCTAAGCTTAAATGTGTTAATACTGAAATGACGACATAGCGTATTTTTATGGTGACAAAATTTGTATTCAGGAAGACTAAGCAGTTTTGCCACGCGCCTGGAGCAGTCGTGAATATGGAGAATACTAAGATTTGGTTAATGCGGAAAAAACCCTCTAGATCTGCTGGTATTAGTTGGAACAGTGCACCGCTCGCGCACCTTGTACCTTTGCATCGAATACGGAGCACTGGGCTGCACTGCTCGTCAGCACTCACGCTTGTCAAGCGCACCTCGCAAGCGTGGATGGGGTGAGGAGAACTTTCTGTGTTCGCCTGTGCGCAGGTGTGCAATGTCTTCCTTGTCGCAAAGGTTATTTACCTGTGTCAGGTACTAAACTGCTTGTAAGATAAAGATGAGGCTGTGCATAGAGTATTCAGCACTTTGAAGTGGGGGTATCAATGGGAACCAACGCGCAGGGGTAATTTGTTTCTGCCTTCAGTATCCGCTGGGATAATGCATTTGTTTGTACACTAACTTATGTCTCGGTTTGTAATAGGCGCGTTGCTTATAAATGTTCCGAAATGTAGTAAATACGTCACTTTCATTTCATTTCATGCTTACGTGATACCGCGACTTTTTTTTACGCTTTTGGTTTCTTGTATATGTACTGCGCTTTTCTGTTAAATATGCCTTCTTGTATTTATTTATTTTTATTTTACCCATTTCCTGTATTGATTATATTTCGGATTTCCTAGTTGGAATGTTATCTTGTGTTTTTTTGCCCCTCCCCTCTACAATGCTGTAAAGCCCTGAGGGTACAATAAATAAATAAATAAATAAATAAATGAATAAATAAATAAATAAATAAATAAAATGTATCGTGCTTGTAATCAGCCAAACGATTTTGAAAATACTACTTTATTGTTAAAATCGAGGCTCTGACTTACTAATGTTTGAAGTTTGAAAAAAAAAAGCACGTAGACGAAAACGTGCTCTATTTTCGGAAAAAGACGTAATTCCATTCTCATTCTATTCCGTGCAAAAGGCTCTTAATGCCATTCTCATTACATTCCTCCAAGCGTTGTCCCCATTTCATTCCGGGGTTGCGAAAATGTGGAATGATTCCAGAGTAATTCCAGTTCAGGAGTGGCAACTCCGCAACACTGGTGTGAAGCATTAAACCACACACTCTTTGTGCTATTAGCATTGTGTGATGTGACTGGTTGTTTTTTACTCTTCTGACAGGCTATATTAGATATGTTAACACGATTCCGTGCCCGACATGACTCCTGTATAGAGTATTTTTGCGAAGGACTTAAAAGCACCAGCGTGGCACTGTAGTGGAAGACCCGACAGTCACGCAGAGGGTGCAGGTTGAAATCTCATCCGATCCTGGAAATTTGTGTCTCACTTATTTTTTTCGCTGCTCTTCAGGAAAAAAAGAATAAGTGAGACACAAAAGACATCGCTACGGAACTTGGACTTCCAGTCCCATCGTGGGCGCAGCCACCAACTTGATGAGGGGGCCTCCGGCTCCCCAGATTCGAGTTCCTCAGGTCTCCAATAAAGTTCTTGTCATGTCATGTCACTTATTTTTTTTTCATTTCACGCGATAGCGGTCACGGACACCGACGGCGGCGGACACCTATGGCGCCAAATTCAGCTGTTGTGGTCTCATATCAGGTTTCGCTGTACCAAACGTCTGCGCCGACGATGCCCTCTCCACTTTGGCCTGCGTGACAGGCGCGCAAAAGTTCACTTGCGTTAATGTAAACATCTGTGGTTGCCACTGTTCTCGTATTTCGCACAATTTCAACACATCTTTGCTTCGGAACTTCTGCCTGAGGCATGCGCTGATACTGTACCCTTAGATATGCTCACATTTCATGAGCTCAATCCGGGATTGCGAAGTTTCCTCGGGAACCGAAAGACGATTGAAAAAAATTTCGTTTTCTCTCCGGAACGAAATAATAGATAAAGTTTCGGTTACGTTTTCGTTCCGGTCTAAAATATCGTTTTTTTTTCGTTTTTCGTTCTTGGTTTTCATTCCGTTCCGACACACTGTACACAACCCACCCGCATGATTTCGCAGGAGTGTCCACGATATTTAAACAAGAGCATTTGTTTGGTGTGACCATTTTTATTGTTTGTTCTGTAAAACATCACATCACCACGCTTATCACTTATACAAAATGTCAAATGAGGCGACATTAGAATGCATATTCTTTACGTGTAGTCATGCTTCATTAGAATCCGTAATATAATCGAGATAGCAGCGCGCAGTCAAACTGCTAACATACTTACGCGTACCAGTATGACTTATATTAGAGCAACTGAAATGTTTCTCTTGAAGCACATAAAATCAACACACTGGCAGGATTCACTCTATAAAGCTGTGCAATCGTTGTTTCCTTGATGCAATAAGTCCTATTGTCACTATTTAATATACAAGGCTACGTAAAATAATCCGGTTACCAAAATTAACCCGGATGACCAGTGATCGCGCAAAAATCCATCTGTAATAAAATCAAGGTTTTCGGCATACGTTATTTATATATGTTCGATTTTTCTGATTCTGAACTCATGTACTTATGGGGATCACATTTTACGAGGTAATACCTCGATATAACACTCTGTAACAATTTCTTGGAGAAATCTTCCTTCGCAAGCCAAAGTACCTTGTACCACATTAATGCCGTAAATATATTGTATTACATAGTGTCAATGAAAAACAAAGCTTTATTTTCGTAAAAGCAATTTGTGCGTGTATCAGAGCGAAAAAAGTCATTAAGAATAATTTTGCGAATTTGCGTACAAAATACGTCTCTCTGTTTTTTTATTATTAAGCACAAACACGGCTTTTCTCTATGATATATTTTTATTAATATATCTGATTTTTTTTCAGGCACCTGACCATTGAGTCTGCCCTCTACGATTCTGCGACTTATGACTGTCATCCCACTTTCACCTCGGATAAATTCTGTATTTAAGTTGAATAAATGCTCAGTGTCAATCCCTCGGTTGTATCGCGTACCTTCTTGACCATGAAATGACTGTTGCTGTAGTTGAAAATGCTACTATTTCAAGGAACAACCTATCCGGACACCCCCTGGTAATCATAGCATCGTGCGATGATAGAATTAGGAGTACTTCATTCCTGATCTTCCTCAACCAGCACTAAGCTTGTAGGGGTGCCACTTCAGGAGCTATGAGCGGATCAGCAGGCAAGTATTTTCAAACACACATGAAAGTTTTCGACTGTTACACTCAAGCTCAAGCTAGAAGGAGTGAGTAAATTTTCGTGTGATAATACACAATGTCCAAATACAAACATTAAGATAAGAACGTGACGTGTTTGCGAAGATACTCAAGCGCATTCATAATGCAGTACAAAGCAGTTAGAGCTAAAAGCCACTAATACAAGTATTTAAAAATTTGAGACCTAGCACAGTATATTCCGCATTATAGGTCCCAAATATACAATACTCACTCTGCCTATGTTCCGCGAGGTTCTAAAGAAAACATTTACGTAAGGTGCAGTGGCATATGAGATAACCACATAGTAACTCGGTAATCATAATGAAACAGTGTACGGTGTACGCCCATATGGGGATGCTTCATTTTGATAACATGTTAAAGCATTGCGTTTCCATAAACGAAATTCTTTTGAAGTGCGAATCTTTGCGAAAAATATTCATAGTGCTGCAATAAACACGAACCCATCTTGCCACTCATGCGCAAAGAAGTCACACTTTTTTTTCAGCTCTCGAAGCCGTGGAAGCGTTTGACCCCTAACGCAGTGTCAACCAACCACACTGGCCTTCATTATCGTGTATTCTTCTAAGCAGTTTTTAATGATCAGCGCTTATTTGGTATTATCAGCGGCATTTCTTCTCCAGTGTTACGTGCTCAACACAAGTATGAACAAAAAGGCTCGCACAGTTTTCAGCATTTTAAACTGCATCATTTTATCAGATGCGGAAGTGAAAATTCATCACATGTTGGACTTACGGTTATCATCCGCTAATTAAACTAAAATGTTGTGCCCATAAAGCCAATGTTTTTCTAACATTTTTTTTATCCGTCAAGAGCTACAACATTGTGGATTAGCTTTAGTACCATCTAGTGGAACAGGACATTCGCTTTGTAATAACTAAACGAGCTCTGCACTACCAATGTTTTACGGTGAAAAAGGCTATGACATCCCCACAGCTGGTTTCGATAGCGCAGATGACGACCGCCAGCACCCAGTCCGTAATCGCTATTGCACGAAATGTGAAAAAGTATCTAGGATCAGATGCGATTTCAACCCGGAGCCCTGGCTTGACAATCATGTAGTCTACCACATTGACAAGCCGGTGCTTGAAACTCCTTCGAAAAACATCTTGGAACAGCTTGGAATCACGTTACAATGTGTAATATACGGTAGCAGACGAATACAACAAAAAAGTTGTGTCACACAATGTGAACTGCGTAACGAGTGGTTCTTTTGATGCATGCAGTCCTTCAGAAAGGGGTCAGGTATAGTTGTTCATGTCATCACTCAAGGCATCAACAAAAGACCCTCTACAGGCATCATGTCGGGCAAGCAATCATGTCAACTTATGTAATATAGCGTGGTAGATGAGTAAACTAACAACCAGGCGGCACACAATGCGAATTGCTCAACACGTGATTTGTGTAATGCGACCAACACATTACAAAGGGCTCCGCCATAATTCTTTATTGTCACCAGTCACAGCATCAACAAGAGGAGAAGGAAAAAGGAAAGACAGGGAGGTTAAGTGCACATTACGTCTTGCAGGTGCGTAGCAGGTACCTCACCTTTTCGGAGAATGGCGAATTACGGCATAGTGGGTGCTTCCCTACTTCGCAAAAATTATGATTTATGGCACCTGGAGTAACTGGCAAGCGCTCTTCAATTTATTGTTTCCCCAAGAGAATTTACAACGGGCTCTATAAGGGCCACTCTTCCAGCTTTCGTTGTGACTATGTTGTGGTTTCCGCGTAAGCCGAGAGTTTGTTCTTTAGTTGTCGCACAGGCCCTGTTCAAAAATGTCCACCGTGATACGTTATGCCTACAAACATTTTGTCTGATCCGAATTGGTGGTGCAAAAGATGAAAAAAAAGAAAAACGTATGCTAAAGCAGATCTCTGCTTTCGCGTGGGCGTGAGGCACAGTAGTTGTTTCGCTCAATACAAGGTTCAAATACCAATTCAAGTGCATTTGCGAGGCGGAAACAAGAAGGTGATGAAGGCTTCGCATCTTTCGGAGTCTTTTGTGCCGCGTTTGGTGCCCTCTACGATTCGTAGGTGATCCTATGTCAGGTGCCTGAATTTCCGTAATTATGCAAGTATTTAGTTGTTTTGGCGATTAACTTGCTCTAATGAATGAAGTGTTCTCCACAATAAAATGTGACCATCGAACAATGTTGAGATATGTCTTGAAGTTCGAGAATACGAACAAATGCCGGCATTCACGAATAGCTTATACTAGGGTACTTCGTAAGTTAACCTTTTAGGCAATTCTGAGGGAGGACATATAAGTCAAAGCGGACAGCAAATGGTAGATAATAGTTACGTAAAAATGAACTGTGTGGTCATAGACCCTGTATTTTTATCGCCTCTAGAGGGTATGGGAGAGGCAGACATCGTTGAGTGTGGGCCGGCTGTGTCTGGTTGAATGATCGACCACAATAAATCGTCCCGTGTGCTCTTATCGCGTACTTGCTGCCAGTACTGTTCTCTCGTTATGAGCTGTGTCGTATAACCGAACCAGCAGTACCTTCTGTCTGGCCGCACCGATAAATAGTAACAGTTAGGGTTCAAGACGACATATCTGCTTGCCTTAAAGTCGGTTGCTAGAGACATATGAATACAATTGTTAGGGTTTTACCTCCCGAAACCACAATATTATCATGAGGGACGCTTGTAGTGAAGGGCTCCGGAAAATTTGACCATCTGGTTTTCTTTCATGTGCATATAAATTTAGGTACATGGACCTCCAGCATTTCGCCTCCATCTAAATGCGGCCTTCGCTGCAGGGATTCGATTCTGCGAACTTCGGGCCAACAGCCGAGCACCATGGTCCATAGACCACCATTGCGGGTAGGGGTGCGAGAGTAAAAGACTCTGGTATACATTACCACTGAAGATAATCATGACATGTATTTCATGTACAGCAGGATTTACATGCCATGCTCATGCTGCCCTCGCCGCCGGTTCGCTAGCTTGGTATAATACCCCAAAATAAGTATTTCGTGACGTGACTGTATGACGAACATAAATAACACGTGGTAACGTGAAAGTCGTGACATGCATGTCGTGTAGTGAATGATTTGCATGTCATGCTCATGGTGCGATCGCGGCTGTTTCGCTGGCTTGATATGCATCAAAATTGGCATTGCATTACGTGACTGCATGAAGAACATAAAATACAGGTGGAAAATTGCAAATTTTGACATGCATGTCGTGTAGGGCATTATTTACGTGCCACACTCATGGTCTGCTCGCGGCCGTTGCGCTAGCTTGACATAATGCAACATTGGTACTGCGCCACGCGACTGTATGAAGAACACAAATGGAAGGTGGTAACATGAGAATTATGATACACATTTCATGTACAGCGCGATTTACTTGTCATGCTTATGGTGCGCTCTAGGCCGCTTTCCCCGCTTGATATCCGGGTATTCCGGTCGAACTTTTAAGTGTTTCTTGGCGTTCTTGAAAGCGGCCCGGGTATCGTACATACGGGATCGCAGAAACTTGACCAGGAAAGCATCGTCCGTGGGGAAATGCAACGATGGTTCCGCTTTTCCGCCTAAAGATGCGAGAAAAGCAAATGGTCATCAGATGGCCGTTACTAAAGATCTCGCAACATTCCGTCTCGAGCTACTTGGCTTACAGGGGCGTAGCCAAGGGGGGGGGGGGGGGTTGGGGGGGGTTCAAAACCCCCCATAATTTTTCAATTTTGCTTGCGCATATATACACGCACACATACAAACGCACGCACGAACATACGTAAAGTATGGTTGAACACCCCCCCCCCCCCCCGGAAAGATTTTCTGGCTACGCCACTGTTGGCTTAGGATTGAATAATAAATTTGACTATGTTGTTTTAGCCCATGTGTCCTAATATACTTAGCAAGATCATGTCCTTGTTTCCTCTCCCATATACGCCGCGCCTCCACAATAATTTTCTTCAGAGGAAACACAACAACAGAGAATATTTGCACAGTGTTTGCACAAGCAGGCTCACCAGAAATCAAGATGGACAATATCGCACCAAGAGCTGAGAGACTAGGCTGTACTCGTAGTGACGGCCGCCTCGAATTCATTCGCATATGGGATGGTAATATTATAGTTTTCAGGGGTTTCCTTTCATCAATTTGGAGGTAATTTGTAATATAGTATAACACGACATAACCCTATAGGTTGTATGAATTTTGAATTGTTGGTGCAAAAGTTAGGTTACTCGAATTGAATATAACTTTCCGCTGTTATTCTACTGAGGTGCAGTTCACGTTCTCCAAAAGACAAACTTCACATTATTCTCGCAAGAAACTAGTGAACACAGAAACCAAGAGCTCCGTCATTATTTCAGTCATTCACTGATTTATATACGACGTGGCTGCTTATTGAGAGAAAAAAAAAATCACAGTATATCCACGTGGTGAATGATGATGAGTGGGGCGAAGCTCCGGAGGTAATCATCGGTAAACCGTGAATCTTCCGTGTAACGCATTGTGACTAGATTGTTTGAGAACCACAATCTGTCACACACACCATAACTATGGCCGAAATGGTTGTCAAGGAAGTCCCGCTGGATCGCGCGTCGGCGCCTTCGGGCAGGGCTCGCCTGTGGCGTTTTGCAGCCACTTCACGTGCTCGCACAGCCTCGGGCTCTGCCTGCCGGTACGCGCGCTTTCTCGCTGCTTCACGGTCCTTCACAATTTTTGAAGATCCGATTCGCGCCGAAGCCGTGCAGCTTCGGCCTCGCGGGCTCGAACGGCGGGATCTTCGCGCCGCAGCCATGCAGCTTGTCGAGCAGGTTCGGCCTCGCGGGCTCGAACGGCGGGATCTGCTTCGCGGCGTCGACGTGCAGCTTCGGCCTCGCGGGCTCTCACCTCAGGATTCTGTCTGCGAGCGCGCGCTGCCGCCGCCTTCCGTGCCCTCCGTTCCGCAGCCTTGTCTTCCATCCGGCGACTCGGAGCGAATGAGAAAGCGCGCCATCTAGGGATCATTCTTCATATTATATGGATGGATGGATGGATGGATGGAGAAGGCTTTACCCTTTAGATCGGGCAGGGGCTCACACCACCTAGCCTTAATAAAGTTAAATACTAGGACTCTGTAGTTGAAGGAATTTTCACTCGAGCCTTGATTGTTGCCACCAATCAGATAACCTCCTCCTGGTTATTTCTACCCGCTTAAAGTCTATTTTATCTTTACTGTCCCTAAACCCCAACGCTTTGAACAATTCTGCGCCATTTTCTTGAACTGTAGGGTGAAGACCTTTACAGACCGGTATCAAGTGTTCAGCCGTTTCCTCCTCGTCTCCACACGTACTACATAACGTGTCTATTCCTTCGTATTTGGCTCGGTACGTCTTGGTCCGCAATACTCCCGTCCTGGCTTCAAACAGCAGAGAACCACCCCGAGAATTATCGTAGATCTTTTCCTTCGCACTTTCCTGCTTGAAAGTTCGGGAGGTCTTCAGTGCTGATTTCATAGTCATCCCTATTTTCCACATGTCCCTCTCAGTTTCTTTCACCTTCTTCTTTACCGATAGTTCCCTTTGGTTCGGTCCCCTGCCGTTTTCCAAGTATTTACTTGTCAATTTTCTGGTCCGCTTCCTCCATTTTGTGTCGACATTCCTCATGTATAGGTAGCTGAAAACTTTCCTAGCCCAACGCTCCTCCCCCAATTCTCTCAATCGCTCCTCAAACTTTTTCTTGCTGCTAGCCTCCCTGCCCTAAAATGATGCCCATACCATTACACCTTGTACCCATACAGCCATACAGCGTCATCTCTTAGGTTTAGTTATCAACTATACTGAAACTAGCACCATCTAGAGATATTATATGAATATATATATATATATAAATATATGTATATATATATATATGTGTATATATATATATATATATATATATATGCATGGATGGATGGATTGGTGCTATGAGCATCCCCTTTATAACGGGGCGGTCACATGTCTGCCACCAAGCTCGAAGAAAAAAAAAACCTTCCTTGTTTCATGTTGGCCTAACACGTTATCTACATTGATTAAATCTATGTTACTATACCAAAAAAATATACATTCACGGTCCATCTCTCTGCCTCTTAAGGCAGAATGACCTTATTTTTCCCCATTATTTGTTTTTGTACTTTATCTCTACTTTTCTGCCACCAACACTCTAACCGTCACTTACTTATTTCTATCGCGGACGTGTTCAGCTTTCCATTGTTGTCCCTAAAACCCAAGGCTTCATGTAGACTCGTGCCCACACGTATACCTGGGTGAATATCGCCGTCCGCCGCGGTGGTATAGCGGTTACGGTCCTCGGCTGCTGACCTGAAGGCCGCGGGTTCGATCCCGGCCGCGGCGGTCGCATTTCGATGGAGGCGAAATGGTAGAGGCCCGTGTACCTAGATTTAGGTGCACGTCAAAGAACACCAGATGGTCGAAATTTCCGGAGCCCTCCACTACGGCGTATCTCATCATCATATCGTGGTTTTGGGATGTAAAACGC
Organism: Rhipicephalus sanguineus; assembly: GCF_013339695.2. Taxonomy (NCBI): domain Eukaryota; kingdom Metazoa; phylum Arthropoda; class Arachnida; order Ixodida; family Ixodidae; genus Rhipicephalus; species Rhipicephalus sanguineus. The sequence continues at coordinate 54,524 of NW_023616408.1, forward strand.
CAGATATTATTATTATTATTATATCGCCACATTCAATCAGTACATGTTCCATCGTTTCCTTAGTTCCCCCGCAGAATGTACATTGTTCTTCTTCGTTAGTGAATCTCGCTTTATAACTACGCGTTCTAAGGCAGCCCGACCTTGCTTCAAACAGCAAAGCGCTTCCCCTTGTATTATCATAAAACATTTCGCTGCTTATTTCGTTTTTTCCCTTTCGATAGTTACTCAGAGCCGGCTTCTTTTCCATCGCTGCATGGAGCGAGCGCCACCATCGACATCTAGTGAGCACTTCACGCACTAGAGGTGGCTGCTACAAACCAACGAACGGAGGATGGACAGACCCACGGCATAAGGAGCTTCGCCCCTAAAAATGCATTAGGCCTGAGAACATACGCCTAAAGAAAAGAAAACAAAACTTAGCTCCGGTAAACACGAAAAGTTCTTCCATGGGTCGCTCAGAAAACGTTGCGGCTTCTCGCTCATGCTTGCGTCGGCCATGACTTCTATTCGACTCAAGGCAGATCAGAATCAAAACAGAATGAAATACTTTTACGTAATTTATGGGATTATGTGTAGTGCTGTGCTGCATTCTAAACAGCCCTAACAAAATTATTCCGTAGGCTTCGACTCCGGTGTTCCTCAGTATGCATGTGTAGTGTCGTTATGATACAAAACACAGTTGAACAAAAAATAATTTGAGGCTTGTAGGGCGTGCGTACATGAAATACGTTCGAAGCACTTTGCCATGGGCGTGACGAAGATGTACAGATGTTTCTGAGATATTAAGTTCCTACTTAGCGCTCCTGCTAATCGTATACCTTCCTAAGACATTTTTACGTGGAATGTTACATAGCGATGCCTCGGTGCCCTAACTATGTCACATTAATGAATTCTAAGTTTCATACTTGTCACTTTCTGGTTGCGATGGCATATTAAATGCGAAGCATTTCTTAGCGAACCTCACGCACTTTGGCCGTTTCTATCTATCTATCTATCTATCTATCTATCTATCTATCTATCTATCTATCTATCTATCTATCTATCTATCTATCTATCTATCTATCTATCTATCTATCTATCTATCTATCTATCTATCTATCTATCTATCTATCTATCTATCTATCTATCTATCTATCTATCTATCTATCTATCTATCTATCTATCTATCTAGCCGCCTACGTCTGGGCGTTCTCCAAGTCGTCTCCATAACTTGTAATATACCAAAATTGGCATAGTAGGGGATCAGTGTATGACGAACACGATCCACTGGTAACAACATGAATGACGCAAAATACCTGTCGCGTACGTCATGAAACTCTTTCTCTCAGTCACGTTTGGCACATTCCCGCATACCAGAGTGCGGGTATGTGCCGCCGGTGATAGAGAGTCTCAACAAACACAGTAACCGCGAACACACACATTGACACCCAAGGAAAGTGATAATAATTGTTGGGGTTTTATGTCCCAAAACTACGATATGATTATGAGAGACGCCGTAGCGAAGGGCTCCGGAAATTTTGACCATGTGGTATTCTTTAACGTGTACCGAGATCGCACAGTACACGGGTATCTAGCATTTTGTCTCCATCGAAATTTGATCGCCGCGGCCCGGATCGAGCTCGCGACCTTCGGGTCAGCAGCCAAGCACCGTAACCGCTACACCACCGCGGCGGACGCAAGGAAAGTGAGGAAGCTGAAGACAGAACAGCCCTGGAAGACGCTCAACTACCATGCACTCGTTCACGTTGTCCGCAACGTGGACCACGTGGATTACGCAAAAACAGGGATCAATGCTTCCTACAATAAATCTGCCGAGAGAACCAGGCCTCTCATCATTACCGGTTACTTCAACATTGATGTATCAAGACCCAACAACGTCTGGTCCTTATACTGCCTGAAAGACGGGTTGGATACGGACAGGGCATCAAAACACCTCGCTGCCTCGTCCAGGACAGGAGGCATCATAGATCATTTCATCGTAAGAGGCATACAGGATTTGCACCAGCTGTACTATACCTCGCACTTCATCGCACTTATACCCGTCGTAGCCGCGATCACAAACGGATCCGAATGACAAGTCCGGTCCAGCTGCTGGGGCTCGCTGATCGCGGTGATGATGACCTTAAATTGTTTAAGAACTGTCAAGAACCCCTTTCACACATGCACAAAGGCTTGTTCGTGCGTGCGTTCTCCGTCATAACGGACAAGTATAAGCATAACAACTGTAACAACTGCAACTGTGACTGTAACGTACGTGCAGTGCGCCTGCCCGTGCCACTCGGTTGTGTATATATCTAGGGAAACTTTCCTGAAAGAAGCTTAGTTGCGAGTAACGCCTGTCCTGCGCATCTGTGTTGCTTCTTTGTCTTGTTAGGATTCGCGCTATCCAGTTTTGAAGAATATAAGCGCTACATATCAGCTTACCGCGTCATGTGTTGGTAATACCCATGTTGCTGTTGGCATCGTTACGCAACTGTAAACAACTGGTTATATAGTACATATGCAACTCTTCAACATATGATTGTGCATATACCACTTCCACATTTCTCTATCATCATTCCGTAAAGTTTTGCTCAATGTGAACAATTACACCACAGTCACCATTCTGCGCATGCTTCGCATGACATCGATTCCCACGGTACGTGGGATCTGCCGAATTTTTTTTCGTGTGAGTTATCAATGGTCTTGGTTGCTCGCTCGCCTTCTTCTAGATCAGACGGTGACTCCCTATTTTGTTCTAATTTCCTGCTTTCTTTTTTTCGCTGAGTATATGGAGTCTACATAGGGAGAGAAGGGCAGGGGCGAGTATGAGAATGATTCACTTTAGAAAGAGAGTGATACAGGCCGGTAATCAATGAAGGACGATAAAACCAGCCAAAAATGATGAAGCATGCATTTTGCGGCAGTTGGTAAAAGGAGATGGGAACTTGGTGAAACAAGCTAACTGAGAACTATAATCTGCGATAACAAGATGCATGCGCTATGCGGATGAACACGCAACACGCGTATTCACGTAACATTACGGACACGTGCCGCGGGTAAGTCCGCCGCGGGGCTCGGCTGGTGACCCGAAGGTCGCGGGTGCAATCCTGGTCGCGGCGTTCGCATTTCGATGGATGCGAAATGCCAGAAGCCCGTGTACTGTGCGATGTCAGTGCACCTTAAAGCACACAAGATAGTGAAAATTTTCGAAGCTCTCGACCACGGCGTGCCTCATTATCATGTCATGCCTCATTAACAGCCACAGCTCTGCATACGTTTCTAGGTGCACGTTAAAAGAACGTCAGGTGGTCGAAATTTCCGGAGCCCTCCACTACGGCGTCTCTCATAATGAAATCGTGGTTTTGGGACGTTAAACCCCCGATATTATTATTATATCTGTATACGATTACGTACATACGCAGCACGAGTATCATATGACAATATATATCCAAATCGTACGTTATCACGGGACGGGGGTGGCTGCGTGCAAGGCGGGTTTTATAAGACACATTTATGCTGCATTTTAAGTGCTTTGTTTACATCGGCTGGTGGCCACAACCACTTCCTAATCAGCTGCAATCGGACAACGTTTCTTTGAACTGTGATAGAATTGTGCTATCTTTAAGCGATTTTTTTTCGAAATCTGAATCTTTTCACTTGAAAATGTGGTGTCTGGATTATTAAGCGTAGCTCAATATTACGCCGGCACAATGCGCAATGCAGAACAGTGCCATCGGCTTAATGCTTCTTGGCGTGATATGGTCGCTCTAGCTCATTTTCAGTGCAGTGTCTCGCCTTTGAAGCTGAAGGGCAATGGCGCAATTACGATGATATTTGAAAGCATAGGTGTTAAGTACAAGCAGAAGTCGAATACTGTAGTGCCAGATGCACGCAAAGCATAGTGCTATTCTGCACCAAGCACCTACATAATCACCACAGGGCAGGGCTCACGAGGGTGGTGTACAATAAGGGGATGACATAAAGGTGAGGGCCGTGAGCCAGCAACAACGAGTTGGCAAGTACCGTTGAACTATTTCGGTCAGCCTCAGAACCTCACGAACTCGTTCGCTACGAGGAAAGAAGAGGAAATAGAAAAGACAGCGATATTTAATAGAAAAACGTATAGGTGGTAATTTTATGTGGTATACCCAGCCAGACACTAGCGAAGTTCTATAAAGACTCCTTTCTTATGAGACGATGCGTGCCGTGCCTACTACTTGATAGAATTGAGTCTCCGCTTGTCGAAAGTGACAGTGGGTAATGTTACTATCGGCCTGCTTACGCTTCACTTTGGTGTTATATGTACACATATATGCAATGACGAAGCTGTGTAGAGCATCTACAGCGATCTAATTCATGTTTGGCAGCTGACGGCTGGGCTTTTTGGCCGTTTCCGTTGCCTCACATTCTATAACGCATTGAGTCCCCCCTCCAACCTATCAGTTTTGGCCTAAAAGATGGCGTATGGGTGCGCGGTACTGATCCCTGACTATGCGGTGCCCGAGCTAAAGTGCACGAGCTGCGATGGTGCAATGGAACTGCGAGCATGCATGGTGCCGCTATGCTCGTTGTTGTAGCATCGACTGGTGCCGCGTGTACACAAGGAAGGCGGCAGAACATTCACGGAGGCTTTCCGGGCTGACCGATGTACACCGTGTTTTCTCTTCGAGAACCTGGCGGTAAATGTTCGGTATTATCAATAAGTTGATGAATCATAACGTGCGTTTCTGCGAGGTCGTTGTACCTGCACATGCTATAGGCCGCCGTTTTACGGATATAGTCGATGGAGTGATTAGAGTAAGTCCACTTCGGCATAGCAGAACCACAACGAAACTCACGGGCAATTAAAAGTCCGCCAACGCCGAAAAGCACCGACGCCAAGGCAATTTAATTTACGAAATGGGGCGAGGCCGCAATAATGATCACAAAACTTGCTTGTCGCGCAAAGCGTGATTTTAGAGGAGACTCTCGCTGTAGAATTGTGTGATTGATTGATTGATTGAAGGAATGATTGATTGATTTCCATTTACACGTGCGCACACATAGACACAACAAACACGAACACGCACATAATTTGGAAAATAGCTGAGGTAGCGCAGAAACAGCCGCACAGAAGGGGCGTGAGGAACCATTACCCTCTTTGTCTACGGCACTCAAGAACTATCCACCATGGCAGCGCAAGGGTGTATATTTTCAGTAATGCTTTATATGTTCATCGGCGCACTGCTATTGCAAGCGGTGTACTCAATCTTGCACGTTCGCCTACAGTATAAGTATATGCCCCATGCGTCTGAGCCAATCTATACGGGTACCATATATATATTTACTATAAATGCACCGGCTGTTCTGCCACAGAGCAACAATATTGCAGTTTACAATGTCGGCCACTGCAGGCCCTCATTTCTCTTTGGGTTAAGTCCGAATACATGCTTGTTTAAAACCACTTTTAGGCGCTCTTTAAAACCTTAAGTAGTCAAAACCATTGCCAAACGCGCGGCATGTGCTACTGCATATTTCACCGGTTTATAACTGTCAGACATTTTGGGACTCACCTTCGTGTATTGTCACTCTCTTGAATGCACAGTGCAGCGTCCCTCGAAACAGTGACACATTTCTTTTAAAGCTAAAGAGGGAGGGAGAGGGCGGGGACGTGACACTTTTTGAATCAGTCCGCACACAAGGGCTTTTGTGTGTAATATCACAATCGAGCGGCCGTGGTAATAACACTGCCGCTCGACAAAAAAAAATCTTTTTATCGAGCGGCCGTGGAAATATACACCAGATTCTTTTACTCTCGCACCCCTACCCGCCATGGTGGTCTATATTGGTCATGGTGCTCGGCTGTTGGCCCGAAGGTCGCAGAATTGAATCCCGGCAGCGACGGCCGCATTTCGATGGAGGCGATATGCTGGAAGCCCGTGTACCTAGATCTAGCAGCACTTCAAAGAAAACCAGATGGTCAAAATATCCGGAGCCCTCCACTCCGGCGTCCCTCATAATCATATTGTGGTTTAGGGACGTAAAACCCTTATAATTGTGTTTATATTACCCTCGCAACCGAGTTTTAAGCTAGTAGATAGATCCTCTTGAACCCTTACTGTTAATATTTGTCGGTGCGGCCAGCCAGAAGGTACAGCTGGTTCGTTTAAACAACACAGCAGATGATGAGAGAACAGTACTGGCAGCAAGTATGCGTTAAGAGCAAACGAGACAATTTCTTCTGGTTGTCCTTTCCACCAGACACAGCCGGCCCCCCATCAACGATGGCTATCTCTCCCATACCCTCTAGAGGCGATAAAAATACAGTGCCTGTGACCACACAACCCATTTTTGCGTAAGTATTATCTAGCATTGGTTGTCCGCTTTGACTTGTATGTCCTGCCTCAGAAGTGCCTAAAAGGTTCACTTACGAAGTACCCTAGTGTAAGCTGTTCGTGAATACGGGCCTTTGTTCGTAATCCCGAACTTCAAGACTTATCTCAAAATTGTTCGGTGGTCGTCTTATGCTGTCGCGAACACTTCATTCACTAGCGCAAGTTAATCGCCCAAACAACTAAATATACTTGCATAATTACGAAAATTCGGGCACCTAACATAGTATCGCGTACAAATCGTAGGGGGCACCAAATGCGGCGCAAAAGGCTCATAAAGATGCCAAGCCTTGATGACCTTCCAATTTCTGTCTCGCAAATGCACTTGAATTGGTATTTGAATCTTGTATTAAGCGAAGAAACTCCTGTGCCTCACGCCCACACGAAAGCGGAGTTCTGCTTTAGCATACGTTTTTCTTTTTTTTTCATCTTTTGCGCTATCAATTCGGATCAGACAAAATGTTTGTAGGCATAACGTACCATGGTGGACATTTTGAACAGGGCCACTGCGACAACTAAATAACAAACTCCCCGTTTCCGCGGAACACGCAGCATAGTCACACCGAAAGCTGGAAGAGTGGCCCTTATAGAGCGCGTTGTAAGTTCTCTTGGGGAAACTAATTCAAGTGCACTTGCTGTTTACTCCAGGTGCCATGAATAATTATTTTTGAGAAGTAGGGAAGCACCCACTATGCCATCATTCGCCATTCTATGAGAAAACGAGGTAGCTGCTACGCAACTGTAAGACATGATGTGCACTTTCTTGATGCTGTGACTGATGACGATAACGAATTATGGCGGAGCCCTTTTTCATGTGTTCGACGCATTACACGAGTCACGTGTTGTGCAATTCACATTGTATGCCGCCTGGTTGTTAGTTCACTCTTCTACCGTGCTGTATTACATAAGTTAACATGATTGATTGCCCGACCTGACGCCTGTAGAGAGTCTTTTGTAAATGTCTTGAGTGATGACATGAACCACTATACCTGGCCCCTTTCTGAAGGACTGCATGCACCAAAAGAAAGACCCACTATTTACGCAATTCACGTTGTGTGGCACGAGGTTGTTACTTTATTCCTCTACTACCGTATAGTACTCATTGTAACGCGATTTCTTGCCCAACATGACGCCTGTATGGGATGTTTTTGGCAAAGAGTTTGAAGCGCCGGCTCGTCTCTGTTGTAGAATACTGGACCGCCACGCCAAGGGTTCGGGTTGAAATGGCATCTGAACCTAGATATTTTTTGTCGAGTCGTGCAATAACGATTAAGGACACCGGCTGCGGTGCTGGCGGTCGTCAGCTGCGCAATCAAAATCGGCTGTTGGGATGTCATAACAGCTTTCGCTGTAAAACATTGGTAGTGCACTGCTCGATTACTTCTTACCAAGCGAATGTCCTGTTCCAGTAGATCGTACAAAAGCCAATCCACAATGTTGTAGCTCTTGACGAATAAAAAAAAAGTTAGGAAACCATTGGCTTAAAGGGCACAACATTTAGTTTCATTAGCGGATAATAACAATAAGTCCGACCTGTGATGGATGTTCGCTTCCGCATCTGATAAGAATATTGTTTAAAATGCTGAAAACTGTGCGAGCCTTTTTGTTCATATTTGTGCCAACCACATCACGCTGGAGAAGAAATGCCGCTGACATTACCAAATAAGCGCTGATCATTAAGAACTGCTTAGAAGAATGCACGATAATGCCGGCCAATGTGGTTGCTTGACACAGCGTTGGGCGTCGAACGCTTTCACGGCTTCGAAAGATGAAAAATAGGTATGAGTCATTTGCGCATGAATGGGAAGTTGGGTTCCTGTTGATTCGGTACTCTGAATATTTTTCGCAAACCTTCGCACTTCAAAAGAATATCGTTTATGGAAACGCAATGCCTTAAGAATTTATGGAAATGCAGCATCCCACTATGGGCGTACAGTGGCACTGTTTCATTATGCTTACCCAGTTCATATGTGTCTGTCTTATAAGCCGGTGCACCTTACATTACCTGTTTTCTTTAGAACCTCGCGGAACATAGGCAGTGTGCGTATTGCGTCGTTGGGACCTATAATATAGTGTGCTAGGTCTCATATTGTTAAATACTTGTATTAGTGGATTTTAGCCGTATCGGCTTTGTACTGCACTATGAATGTGCTTGAGTATCTTTGGAAACACGTCTCGTTCTTATCTTAATGTTTGTATTTGGACTTTGTGTATTATCACACGAAAATTTGCTTACTCCTTCTAGCTTGAGCTTGAGTGTAACAGTCCAGCAATTTCATGTGTGTTTGGGAATACATGTCTGCTGATCCACTGATAGCTCCTGAAGTAGCACCCAGACAAGCTTAGAGCTGGTTGAGGACATGGAAGATCAGGAATAAAGTAGTCGTAATTTTATCCTCGCACGACACGATCATTGCCAGGGGGTGTCCGGATGCGTTGTTTCTGGTACTAGTAGCATTTTCATCTGCAGCAACAGTCATTTCATGGTCAATGAGGAGCGAAATACAACCGAGTGATTGACATTTAGCATTTATTCAACTTAAATACTGAATTTTCTGGAGGGGCAATTGGGATGACAGTTATAAGTCGCAAAATCGCAGAGCGCACTCTCAATGGTCAGGTGCCTGAAAAACAATTGATATGTTATTAAAAATAATTCATAGAGAAAATCTGTGTTTCTGTCAATAATAAAAAAAAGAGATAGATATGTTGTACACAAGTTCGCAAAATTATTCCTGATGACCTTTTTCTTTCTAACACACGCGCAAGTTCCTTTTAGGAAAAGCAAGCGCTCTTTTTCATTGACACGATGTAATACAATATATTTACGGCGTTAATTTGGTACAAGCTATTTAGCCTTGCGAAGGCAGATCTCTCGAAGAATTTGTTACATAGTGTTATATCAAGGTATCACAAAATACAGGGAGTCTTATTATGATCCCCATAAGTGGATGAGTTCAGAATCATAAAAATGGACCATATATAAATAATGTATTCAGAAAACCTTGATTATATTACAGATGGATTCTTGCGTGATCACTGGTCATCTGGGTTATTTTGGATAACCAGAATCTGTAACGTAGCCTTGTATATAAAATAGTGACAGTTGGACTTATTGCGTCAAGGACACAACGATTGCGCATCTTTATAGTCTTTAATTCCTGCCAATGTGTACTATATGCGCTTTAAGGGAAACATTTCAGTTGCTCTCATGTATGTCATACTGGTACGGGTAAGCATGTAAGCAGTTTCCGGATTCTAATGAAGCATGACTACGCATTGACGCCTCATTTGACGGTTCGTGTAAGTGATAATTGTGGTGATATGATATTTTATAGAACAAGCAATGAAAATGATCAAATAAGGCAAATGCATTTGTTTAGATATCGTAGACAGTCATGTGAATTCATGCGTCTGGGTTGTGCTCCTATATGCGAAGGTCGTCCTGTTCCTTTTAAATGAAAAAAAACAACAACAACGGATGTGTGTCATTCTCTTGTAAAATTTAGAAGCCTGTAAAGTTGATTAATGATGAACAGGGAGCTACACAATGACACGAAAACACACAGCTCAATATTTTTATGTGATTAGTTTTAGGTGGTCGGTGAACGGACATACCTAGCTGGGACATTGTCATGGCCGTAATAAGATTGATCCGTTTAGCCCCAGAATCCACAGCCACCGTAGCCTTCACCGTAACCTCCGCCGTAAGAGCCACCGTACGACTACCGTATCCACCGCCATAGCCGCCCCCTTATCCGTCAGGGTAGCGTCCACGATCCCATTGTCTGTTCTTGGTTTTGTTGAGCATGGCACCATAGGTGATCGCTCTGACAACGCAGAGGACTTGGACAGTCATCATCATCATCATCAGCAGCAGCAGCAGCCTGTCTACGCCCACTGCAGGGCAAGGGCCTCTCCCATGTTCCGCCATCAACCCGGTCCTGTGCTTTCTGCTGCCAGGTTATACTTACAAGCTTCTTAATCTCATCTACCCACCTAAGTAAATAAAGTTAGTAAATGAACAAAATAAATGAACAGGATGTATTAAATAAATGAGGTAAATGAACAGGATGTTTTATGGAGACGCATTACTCAAAAGCAGCAAGAACAGCTATATCGTGACACGGAGTGAACGTTTCCATGTATGAAAAAGAGTGAAGCGTGAAAACAGTGAATGCTTCCAGTATGAAAACAAAGCTGAACGGGATTGTGCGTTCTCCTTGCGACTAAATTTCACAATTCTACAATATGAATGTACGCATGTAGTGCATACGTTTAGCGCCATAGCTCTGCGGTTTAAGGTGCAGCCAGATGTGGTATTATTTGTAAGCCATGTGATGCCGAGTAATATGTACACTGTTGGTTGAGCACGTTGTGAGAAGGATGGCTGTATCTGCTTCAGGTTATAAGAAGCACAACTGTTGCGCTAACCACCCAATAGCTACTAGATATCGCCTTCCGAATAATATAATTGTGTCATATAAAGTAGGATTACTGAGTCAATTATTGCGTCAGGCCACTGTACTGTGAGCGGGCCAGCGCTGATGACCTAATACTTTAAGTTTAATGCACTTGTCCAAAATTCATGTCGATCCAGCGCTATCGTAACAGCCTGATCACCTAGTATTACCGCTTCACTGTCATTTGCTTTGAAGAAACAGGAAAACTGGAGTAAATGAGTAAGAGATGACCATCCACGCCACAATCAAACCCAGTGACAGAAAAGTACACCACGTAAGACCTAAATGGTAATACGACGGTATCGCGGAAGATGCACGAAGTAGAAGCCTCCCCACGGCCTTCATGGCGATCACTGTTAGCAGCGGAGCGATCGAGTTCCTTCTGTCTGCGACGCAGCTTTCTATAGTGAATCCAGCTCAGCGTTGTTTGGTCGGCGCCCAACCTTTTGTCGATGCAAGCAGCTTTCGACACAAGTGTTATCAGTTAGTGCCGTCAACCTGTTTCGTAGACTGCGCAAGAGAATACGTATGAGAGGTTGCGTAAGAAACACTTAAAGTAAGTTCACCTTGAAACCTACTTCAAAAGCCGGAATATATTTGTGTATTCAACTCGCAATCACACATGTGCGGCCTGAGAGCGCGAAGAGATGGTGCTGCCCTATCTGCTGATGAAAAAATCGGTAAATAGGCGATGGGTGCTCGAGCCGACGTTTCGACGAGTGGACTTGTCTTCTTTAAGGCTGGATCTTCAAGGCTGGAGAGGGGGAAAGTGGGAGAGGGCGTGTGTGGAGAGGGTTCGCGCATGCGCAGTAAGGGTGGTCATGCCGCACACCACCACCACCGGTTTGAACTTCGCCATAAGATGCTTCGGATCTAAAAAAGATTAAGGGACTGAGAGGGAAGGCCTGCACGCGAGTACAAAAACTGACGTCCTTGTATCGGCGGGGCGTGTTTGACCGGTCACGGATATTTACAACGTCTCAGAGGGAATTATCGCAGCACTCGGGAAACCGTCAACGAAGAGTTGTCAACGCGGTGCTAATGTGCACGCGTCTTTTTTGTGTGTGCTCACGCAGCCAGCTATGTTTACACAGAAGCCACACTGGGTCTCGGCTCACTTGGCGCTCTCTGAAACCGAAATCGCGACTGGGCGCTGTAAGACTGTCTCTAAATAATTAAACATCCTGTGCTCAAGCAAGCGATCTTTGCAGCCGTGATAAGTGTTAGCTACTTACGTCAACGGAAAAAAAAACTAGATACAAAATTTTTGCGTTAGTTCCTAATGTTCAGTGACTATTCATCTGTTACGAAAGATGTCTGCAATGTGCAGTATGTGTAAGATGTTTAATAATAAATATCATCATTGATGAGATGCCGAAAGGGTGCTTTAGACTAGAGGCGTTGTCAATAATATCTTGCCATCTGTCTCGACGTGTGAGCGGCCCGCTACGTGCTAGCAGCACGTAGCGGACCTAAACAAAGTTTTTCCATACCCTACCATCTACTCCGAAAGCACCAATAGTTCCTCCAAACTAGCAATTTTTGTGCTCCAGAATCTGCTCCAGAAAGCGAAATGTCGCTTTCATCACTGCTTGCGTTGTCTGATAGTCCGCGATGTGTGGACACTTCTGACCGATTGGGAGTGACGTATGGGAGTGACGAATGAAAGTGAGGATGAGTACTCATCTGAGTTTTCAGCACTTCGCGACATCGGCACTAGTATGGCGGAGACAGAGGCCCCGTGTGACCTTCAAAGGGTAAAGGGAGTATTGCTGATGTCAAAGATTTGCAAGGTGCGCATAATACTACGACTGGCACCCGGCCGGTGAGGACTGTATAGTTTGTCACCCCTCTTGCTGTGTTGTCGGGCTGCTCTCGACGTAGTTCTAGCTACTTCGGTCAGAAATGCTTTTATCTTTTTCCTGGGTGAGGGGCTACGCGCTTGGCATACCGAAGCAACTTCATCGTTTCATCCTTAACCGTGCATGAGGCTCTGATGTGGGAACTGCGCTTTCAACGACACCATTGCTCTCAGGTTTTCCTTAAAGGACACTGTAGCACTTTTCGAACCAAAAAAAGATAAAACGTGGTTTCGGTGGGATGTTATGGAATTTTATGGGTAAAGCTGAAAGCACGTTGAAAATTTTCGTAAACTAGCATGAAAAACAATTCCGGAAAAATGCCCAATGCGCACCTCGGACAGCGCCGTAGATCTCTCCGCTGCTACGACTGGTCGTAGCTTCGTAACGTCATCGGGGGTTGCCTCCAAGGCTGCTGGATACGAATAGGTACACGCGATAGCCTGTGGTCAGTGTTTGTTCATTTGAAAGAAGCGCATAGCTGTTAATACGGTGATCTGTGGCTGTCGTTGTGAGCTCGATGTAGTACATCCGCACTTTTAGAGCCTGTCGCTCGTCTATTAGCCTCAAGAAGTTGGGATGGCGCCGCCTGACGGGATGCCGGGATGACATCACGGCACGGACTCTTCGACGCCCGCCGTTACGCGCCGGTATATAATGCGCTTGCTTCGTACGTTGCTCCGCTGTTTGCGCAGACCCGCGGACAACGTTTCGGCCGGTGTGCCAAGCCCCGCGCACGATAACGCATGCAGTATTGAGTTTCGCAAAATATCTCGAAAGCGTTCGCCTGAGAATACCGCCGCAGTTGTGTTTATGTTTCTTGTATACTCACTCAGTCATCATGTTGTTTAGTTTCACGTTTTCCTCGCAATAACATCAGGCCACAATTGGAGCAAGATGCTAACGAACGCAAGCGAGTACAGATGAGACGCCGTGCGCATACGGTCCGGCAACAATATTCCATTGGATGCGGCGCCTAAAAGTAAGCGCGCGAAGTACACGCGTGTGATACTGGTCGCCAGCGGGAAAAAACAGCACACCACTCGGCTCTTCTCTGTCTTTTCGTGCTAACTTAGCGTTTCATAGCTGCAACCACTACTTTATGTTTAGAGCAATTACACTAAACACAACAGCAAGCGACGACGAAAGGATCGGTCCTTAGTTGCAAACTCTTCCGTGTCGCTGAATGGATGTAAGAGGATATTCCTTGGGTTATGTATTTGAGCGCTCTATGCTAACTACGGAACAAAGAAAAACACCTTCGATTTCATCACGGATCTGCATTCGCGCTTGTTACCGCTGAAACCACTATTCGTAACCAAATTTCGCGCACCATCTGTATATTTATTATTTTAATATGGACACAGTTAAACAATCAATCAATTCAAATCAGATTGAGAAATTGTACTCTGAGAACTCTAATGTCGTTAATTACAACCTCATAGGTTTATCAATAAAGGAGAGAATGAAATCCCAACTTTCCTTTTTAAATTGCGTGCCGAAATCGCTGCCCGTCTCGTCACGGATTTCAAAGTGTTCTTTTTTCGTATTTTGACAATATTTCCTGTAACTTGGCATGTCACGTGTATGGATCCCTCAAAAGATAATGCACTTCACTTTAGATATTATGAACTGCGTACGACCTAGTAAATGCCGTCAAAATCTATGAGATTGCTACATTTAGAACGGGAACTTCAAGGTGGTATCGCCGCCTGCATTTCATTTTTGCAAGCTTTCTCCCTTATTGTGCGCCTTCTCGCGGAATGGGTGTTGATTTCTGAATTGTTTAAGAGTGATTTACTAATATAAGAAAATTTCTTTTTTTGCTTAGTCTTCCTTTCAGTTGTTTGTGTTTCAGTACTGCAGCATTTAGTCTCGCTTTTACTCATATTAGAGAGTATTTGAATTGGGGACCCAATTGGGGACCTAGTGCGCGTGCGCAGAACCCAAGCCACACTTGGGTCCTTGGGTCTTCGTTGACCAAAGACCCAAACATTCAAAACTATCATGGGTCCTCAAGGTTTCTTGCGTCGCCAGCGAGGCAACGCAGCGCTGACACGACACACTGTGGCCAGCGTCTTGCGTAATTTAAATTTTCCCACGTGTGGCATCCCGTGCGTTTGATCCAACGCTGCCTGCGTTAGACCCAACCTCCAAACTCTGCTGCTCCGGGCTCAATAGAGTTTTTGAGAATTGGGGCCGCAAGGAGCTTCGGGACCCAAGAAATTTGCGAGCCGCCAGGGCGCATGTGCTGAACCCAAGCAACTCTTGGCTCTTGCACTAGCGTTGACGCAGGACCCAACAAATGAAAACTAGCATGGCTCCCCATGGCACCTTGGGTCGCCAGCGACAAGACGCAGACGTAGCGCGGGCCACGAAGTAGTATGGCCCGTGTCTCGCACAAAATTAATTTCACCACGTGTGGCGTCTCGTGCGTTTGGTCCAATGCAGCCTGCGTTTGATCCAATTCTCAAACTCTTCTGATGCTCCGAACGCAAGCGCAGCCTACCCGACGCAGCTTGGGGACTGTGTCTTGTGTCTCCATTTCTCAAGCTCTCTAAAGGCCTGACCACCCGTACGCGCTGCAGCGTGCCAGCGCGTGACCTTTTTAAGCGGCACCGCGGCCTCTCCCTATAGGGAGAGAGGGCGCGCGGCTACGCCAAGCTGCGCGCACTCTCTCTCTCTCCCTCCATAGGGAGAAGGCGCGGCGCCGCGGTGAAAGGTCACGCGCTGACACGCTGCAACGCGTACGTGTGGTCAGGCCTTAATAGCAGCGCACCCAACGCAGCTTGGGGACCCTATGCCTAATTCTAAAGCTCTTTATTATCTCTGCCGGCGTTTCCGCATCTATTATCCTGCACCATTCGTGAGTTTTTTAATTGGGGACCCATAACACAAGCTGCGTTGGGTAGGCTGCCATTGACTTCGGAGAAGCAGCAGAGTTTGAGAGTTGGGTCAAAAGCAAGCGGCGTTGAGTCAAACGCATGGGACGCCACACATGGCGAAATTAAAATTGTGCTAAACGCTGGCTATAAAGACGCCTTCGCGACCCACGCTAGCTTTCGTTATTTGGGTCCTTGGGCAACGAGAGTGGAAGAAACCGAAAGTGGCTTGGGTTCTGCGTATTCGTCCTGGTGGCTCCCAAATTTATTATGTCCCCGTGCTCATACGAAAGACAAATCACACACTTTCAAAGGCAATCATTATGCTGAAAGGAGACTTTACTACCTTATATTTAAATTCGTATTATATCGTCCAGTGTTTGTTTTACTGATGTCTTCTCAGGGTTTCGCAGAGCAGGGTTTATACAAATGCTCGACTGCTATTTTATAAACAAGTGATAGGGAAACTTGTGCCACTCCTGCTAATACAACGAATGAGGCTTACCAGAGAATCCCCGCAGAGCTGGCTCCCATGACCGTCCGTGCTCGTGTCTTGTCCATGTGGACATGGTGAGTCTTTATAGCCGGGACAGCTACATGTAACTCGCCCAAAGTAGAGTAGAAATTACTCTGAATCGTTTACATTTTTTAGGTAATATTTTACGTTTCCTCAGGGACAGCTGTTAACTGCTCTAGCATATTAGTGTTGATGGTGTTCCAAACGACAGTTAGTGCTCATGTCTTGGCCGCGTGGATATTGTGAGTCTGTAGAGCCGGAACAGCAATTGCTGTAGTGGCAATTGCTGTTCCGGAGTGGCAATTATTATCACTATTGCTGGAGTGGCAATTATTGCGCAATAGTGAAGCCGTGCCCAGCAAAAGATGGCGGCTGTGCCCGCCATCTTAATAGGAGCACGATAAACAGTCGGCGTTTGACGAAGGAAAGCGAGCGTTTTCCACGCACGCCCGAGAAGTTTAATATGGCACCTTTTACGGGTCAGATAGTGGCGCAAGTGTGTCTTTGTGTGACTAGTTTTCTTAAATAAGCCTCAAGGTCATGGTATATTTTATTGGATATTAATCGCCGATAGGGTTCTCGACGTGTTACTTTTGTCGGCAACAATGATCTTTATTTTATAATTAATGCAGGATGCGATGAAGCTCATCAAGTGTCAAATAATCGACAATCCAACCAGAGACGTCCGGGCTATTCTGGGTTTAGATTTGGAAAAAGCTTTTGACAACGTGTCTCACGCACACATTCTGAATGCCATATCGGATCTCAATTTGGGCGCATCCTTTCACGGTTACATCAGCTCCTTTCTCAAGGGGCGGAAAGCGACACTTAAAATTGGAGACCTAACAACAGAGGCTTTCGAGCTTGGCCCTAGAGGAACACCGCAGGGAGCGGTCGTTTCACCGCTATTGTTTAACATAGCAATGAGAGGTCTCTCGGAAAAGCTCTCTGCTATAGACGGTGTTAGTCACACAATCTATGCAGATGACATAACGATATGGTGCACCAAGGGATGTGAAGGAGATGTTGAGGCGAGTCTCCAATCGGCAGTCAATGAGGTTGAATCATACCTGGAAAACACGGGACTAAAATGTTCCCCCAGTAAGTCCGAGTTACTCCTTTATAGACCAATCAGACGAGGTCCCAAGCCCAGGGGATGGAAGCCACTCGCAGATGTCGATATCAGGCTAACCACACGTGATGGAAACCTCATTCCTAGAGTCGAGTCCATACGCATGTTGGGCATGGTTATCGAATCCAATGGATCCAATAGGCTTACGTTAGATAGGATTACAAAGAAAACGGAAATGGTCATCAGACTCATTACTAGAGTGTCTAATAGAAGAGGAGGCCTGAAAGAAGACAATTTACTCCGGATTTTCCATGCCTTTCTCATGAGCCACATCATCTACGTAGCGGCCATGCACACCTGGCACAACTTCGAGAAAAAGAAGCTTAACACCCTCATTCGGAAAAGCATCAAAAGGGTGCTAGGCATTCCGATGACGGCTAGCACAGAACGCCTTTCTCAATTAGGTGTGCACAATACGCTGGATGAAATCATCGAAGCACAAGAATCAGCCCAGCTTGCTCGACTATCCTGCTCTTTGGCAGGGAGAAGAATCTTAGCCATTCTGGGCCTCAATCCAGTGCTGGCAGAGGAGAGAAGCCATCCAATCATCGAGGAGCAAAGAGAAAATATTCTTGTCGCACCGATCCCTCGCAATATGCATCCGCAGCACAATGAGGGAAGGCGTAGAGCAAGAGCGATTGCGATCCTGAAGAAGATCAAGGATGATCCTCAATCGGTCTGCTTCGTAGATGCGGCACAATATGGTCGCTCATCTCACTATGCCGTGGTCGCAATAGATAACAGAGGTGAAATAATCTCGTCGGCCTCCCTGACTGGGACCACTTCTTCTAAGGCGGAGCAGGTTGCTATTGCTTTGGCACTCTTGGATGATAACAGGACGCAAATCTACTCGGATTCTAGATCGGCAGTCAGGGCGTTTGCCTCGGGCTCCATAGCGAAAGAGGCACATGACGTTCTTAAGAACCGGACCATAACTATGCACACAATCATTTGGTTCCCGGCACACCTAGGTCACACTTTGGACTCCCTCACCAACCTCAACGACATCGCCCACTCCCAAGCGCGCGTACTAACTCTCCGCGTGGGAGGAGAAGCCTTGTCACAGAGCAGGGTTCAAGAGTTCCGAGACACTTTATTCACATTTAATGAATTCACGAAGCATTTTTATCTGGAAAGAAGAGTATTTCCTCCACCACACAAAAAGCTCACGAGACCACAGGCGATGACCTTTAGGATGCTTCAAACTAATTCTTATCCGAATCTGGCTTTCATGCACTGTCTATTCCCAAGTGACTTCAGCTCACAATGCCCTGGCTGCGGGGGAACGTGCGATTTAGAGCACATGCTTTGGCGGTGCCCCTCGTTACGTGGGGATAAGGACCTCACAGAGCAGAAATGGAGCTCGGCCCTCAAGAGCTCGGAATATCAGCAACAACTTTGGGCTGTCCAGAGAGCCTGCGATGCGGCGGTTAGGCTAGGTCTAACTGTCCCCACGTGGGAGCGGCCCGCGGTGTCACCCTAAGGGGTGGCACTTCTCCGGATCTTTAAATAAAGTTCTTCGTACCGTACCGTAATTAATGTAGTATTTAAAATAACAGATCAAAGCCATTTGGTCTCTCAGTGGGCACCACCAGAAAAGAGCATGTCTCGAGCTCTTTGGTGGGCAAAAGCTGGCTTCACTTTCACTGGCAAGGCGTTTCGAGAGCTTCCACTCCAGAATGTTTTAGATGTGAAGCATCTTATAGCGGAGTTCAATCCGGTGGTGGTGGTGGTGTGCGGCGTGACCACCCTCCCATCCCATTCTCCCATTACCCATCCCCCTCTCCACTTTCCATCTCTCCCCTCCCCTCTCCCATTACCCCCTCTCCACATTCCCTCTCTCCCATCCCCTCCTCCTCTCCACTTTCCCTCTCTTCCTTCCCCTCTCCACTCCCCCTCTGAAACGCGTGCTCTACATGCCGAAACGCTGCTTCGCATCGCCTCAGGTCCCCTTTAGCGGGAGATGGTGGAGCGGGAGATAACTCGCCCAAAGTAGGGTACAAATTACTCTGAATTGTTTACATTTTTTCTAAGCAATCTCTTACGTGCCCTCAGGAACAGCTGTTAACTGCTCTCGCATAGTAGTGTTGATGGTGTTCCAAATCGTTCGCCTTTTATTCTAAGCAGCCGGTAAGGTATGGTATGATGAACTTTATTCGGGTCCTGAAGGGAAACTCTTAGGTTCACGCAGGCGGCTGGTAAGACATTTCTTTTTCACGGCTACACCCGTGTGCTTAGATTTAGGTTCACGTTAAGGAACCCCAGTTGCATGGTTGATGCAGCGCTCAAAGACAGAGACCTAGAACCATAGGGCACAGGACGAGCGCTGGTTCGCTTTGTTCTTGTTCACATTTTACTGTGGCTCGAACCCACTAGTTATTTTCTGGCTCTACGCGTTCGCCTATTAGCGCAGCATACCGTGCATATATATTCCAACCAGACAATTGTTTTATTTCGAGCGCTGAATTACGACTGGATTTATTTTCCACTAAGGCACCTTATAAATGCGCTTGAACTTGACAAATGACACATCGTTATTCAGACAACAAAAGCATCTGCAACTGCTGGTGAGCGGTGCTCCCTTTCGGTAAGGAATTCTTCGGACATTGTTTATTTCTTAGGTGAATTATCACCTGCTTCGTATAGAGGTTTTCCTGTTGATATAGTTGAGTTTTACTATTCTGTACCACATCAAGAGCTGCTAAGCGCACTCGAAGAAAACGTAGCGGAATACGGTGAGCTGAAATTCAGAATGCTACAGGGATCCGTAATGACACATTCTTAAGGTTATTGGAACTTTATCTGAACTCGAGCGCAGTGAAGTTTGATGGCAGCTTTTTCGTGCAAAAACGAGGCATATGTATAGGTTCTGCTGTTGCTCCTGTGCTTTGCGACATATTTTTTCCAGCTGTAGACAAGCGTATTGAATCAAAGACGCATGATCTTCGTGTTGTGAAAATAATTAGGTTTATAGACGACTTTCTCGCAATCTTAAAAGATGTTCAGAGTTCCGAATTTGAAGATGTCGTCCACAATATTATCCAGGTTTTCACTTCCAATGGAAGTGGGCTTACCTTTACATGGGAAACCCCTGAAGACCGAAAAGTGCAGTTCCTTGACCTGACGTTGCTATTTAGGACTTGGAAGTACAGTCCTAGGTCTCAGAAAGGGTTACTTCATTTCAACAGTGCGGATTCCAAACTCATTAAAAGAGGAATCGCAATGAATTGCTTTCATTCCGCCTTAAAGAAGACGTGTGTGCACCTGTTGAATGAAAGCTTCGACACACAGGTGGCGCGGCTGGTAGAAGCCGGGTATTCGTCGGCGCTCATCACCGCAGTTTCAGAGGCTTCGCTTCGAAGGATTAAATGCCCGAAAACAAAAGTTAGCCAAGGCAAGCAAACGCAGCCGGTTCATGTCATTCCATATATCCATAATTAATCACACAACATTAAGAAGATTCCCTCGAAGCACGATGTTCAAATAGTGTTTTCCGCACCATGAAAATTGTCAAAAACATGTGCAATGACAAGAGAGGAGAAGCTGCCACAGCGCACAACACAGCATAGGAACAGATTCACATAGTGTGTGGCAAAGGTAGTCTATGAGCTCCCCTTGAGCTGTGGTCGCCGATACATTGGCCAAACAGGAAGGTGCTTCAATGAGCGCGCCAAGGAGGATAACTTGAATGCTCGAAATAAGTTCAGAGGCTTTTTAGCGGAGCATGACAGGAGGTGCGGCTGTTTGTCGGATTTTCCCGCTACAAAGTTTTAAAGAACTCAAGTGACAGGACGGAGAGGGAAATTATTCAATATCTCTTTATTAACAAATCGTCTGACAACTTTGTAAGCAGGCCTTCCGTTTTACTGTATGGCGCCGAGATTGAGTATCTTGATTGTTTTATTTAGCTTCTACAGTGTTTCACCATTGCACATGTTCATGCTTTCTCCTGTTTTTTTTTCTTTTTTCTTTTCCTTCTTGCGCCAGCGTGTTCAATTATTGTACCAAGGTGAGCATCGTGATATTGTTGTAACCACATGTTGATAAGTATCATTTCTGGGCTTTTTGTTTTATGTTGGTCAACTGGCTCTTGCAAAGCCTAAACATCGGGTTGTTAGTAAATTAGGTTGATAAACCAAAAAAGACCATTTCTGTTTGAATACACATGAACCATTTATCAAGTTTAAGCGCCTTTATAAGGCATTCGTTGCAAAATAAATCCAGTTGAAAGTCAGCGCTTGTGTGTGTTGCGTGTTCTTGTCCATTGTCTCAGTTGCGCTGTGCCTTCCCATTGCATTCCAAATTTTCCCAGAGTATAGCAACTTAGTAAGTTAACAAGTGTGCTATATACGATTGCATAGAATCACGACAAACGCAAAATGAAGACCCATAAGTGAAGGCATGTTCTTAAAAATGCACTATTTGGAAATTCAATTTCAAGAAGGCCTGCTTCAGTTATCTTTACTCCCTAGAATGAGAGGCAAGAATATTGTCACGTGGTCGTGATGTCGGCGAAGACAACAGTCAGCACGTCCGAGATGAAGCTGTTTGTTTGGCCGAACTTGTGGCCGGTAAACTGAAAGTCAACCTACAGTATACACTGATAGAGGCGAACAGAGCGTCGACCGTCGATCAGCTAACAAGCGGTGAAGCGCATCGGCATTTATGCATGTGTCGTAGAATATTCCAGCCTTATTGCTGGTTGTCGTGCAATCTCTAGAACAAGCTCGAGTGTTCGCGTCTGGCGCGCAATCTTAACAAAATGGTCTACAATCATCGCGAAGCTTCTCGAACAATGAGGCGCGGTTTGCGCTGAGCGTTGCTGATAGTTTTTGTGAGCGAAAACCGAATACAGCAAAAGTAATAATAAGAAACGCACGTGGCAATGCCCCCATCTGAAAAAGCATCGTCCCGATGCTTGCTACAGAACATGGAAGGGGGAGGAAAAACAAGTGCATAAACAAATAAATTACAATAAAAAAGAAAAAAAGATGAGTCCCCAGGATCGCTAACGCGCAAAAACATGGTTGATCCCTCCGTCATAGGGATCGGAATAACACGAAAGTAAAACGTGCCCTTATAGAAGTAACTGAATGTTTGTACATTGATATAAGAGAGTTTACACAATGTATATTGATGTCTGGAAGCTATAGCACCGTTTAACGTGGATGCACGCGTTTTGATGCTTGGTGGTACACCTCCATGCCGACAACTAACGTCCATGTTCAATAATTAAACAAACCCTTTTGGTAGCTGTAGTATTTAACGGTGAAATCGTAATCAGAGAACGAGTTGTGATAGCCAGAAGAGCGTCGCCTAATGACGCAGAAGTTGGTCGCCATCCTGCGGCATGTTAAAATGTGATTGAATGCCGAGGCCGCACTATAGAGGGAAACGCAGAGCGCGTCGTGCCACCCCGGTAGCCCGGCCGCAATTTTTCTCGGGGCGAGCGCGTAGGCGGGGAACGCGGTGTTACAGTCAGATGTGGCAGGCGCGCGTCGCAGGGCTATTAGGGGCGAAGCTCCTTATGGCGGCACCCGTTCGTCCCTCGTAGTCGTAGTAGTGCGTAACCAGTCGTAACGCTAGTACCAGACCTTGACCTCCAAGGTGGTGCCGGTGGGAGATTTTTCCTGTGCGTTGTTGAACAATAAAAAATTCGCAGCGTGCGCGTTAACTAAAAGCCGAATTCTTCTGTCTCTCATTCCCCATTAGCAGCCATTGGCATGTTCCAGTAGGAAACGTTAGTAGAAGTAGAAGTGTAAGTGTTAGCTAAAAGCCGACTTCTTCTGTCTCTCATTCCCATTAGCAGCCATTGTTTACCTCCAAGGTAGTGCCTGGTGAGATTTCTCCTGTGCGTTATTAAACAATAAAAATTTTGTTCAAAACGCCGTTGATTGATGAAATAAACCAACGAAAGACGCCGCATGTTTTCTAAAAGCAAAACGAAAGAACGCCAGATGTTTCTAAAGCAAAACGAAAAGACGCCAGCTGCTTAACGAAAGACGCCAGATGTTTTCTAAAGCAATGGTTTTCTAAACAATGAAAATTCACAGCGTACATGTAAAAGTAAAGTGAGCTGCAAGTCGTCATAACTCATCGAACCTTTAGTATAAACGCGCCCGATCTCACGTCGTTGATGATGTACTGGGCAGAATTCACGGAAGATTCACGGTTTACCGATGAACCTCCGCAGCTTCGCCCACTCATCATCATTCACTCCGTGGACATGCTGTGATTTTTTTTTGGCTTGATTAGCGTGATTCTCTGAGCGACGCCGACGCTTTTACGACGCTTGCGTTAAGGTCGCCACCTCGCGGTTTGTTAAGGCATTGAAAAAACTGCACTTCTATGGAAAACGCGCCGAATGGGACGAACGTGTAACGCGTTGCAGGTACTAATCGGGGAGGCCACAGTAATGACGAATTACTTTACTTTGTCGCTCCCAGATGGCAACAGCACCCCGCCAACCAGGAGTGTGGTAGATATAAAAGGCGCGTTTGTGAGGACTCCAGAGTCTGTGACCGTGGCGCAGTGGACAGCGCGCCCGGCATCTCTTGTTGCTGACCGAGCGGTCGTGGGTTCGACGCTTGTTGGCGGAACTTTTTTCTTTGCCATCTGATCGTGTAAATTTTTGACGTCATTTCCGTGACGGAAATACGTCACTGAAGTCTTGGTGGACCCCGGCATAAAACACTTTCGTGCTAAAAACGGCTTAACGCGCACGACATGGACGACTTCAGGTCGTGCGCAGCGTCGCTGGGAGTTCGTAATGCCGTCCGGCACGACCTCGTAGTCAAGAGCGCCGAGACGTCGAAGCACCTTGTATGGCCCGAAGTATCGCCGAAGAAGTTTTTCACTGAGCCCACGTCGGCGTATCGGCGTCCAGACCCACACACGGTCACCGGGTTGGTACTCCATGTGGCGTCGTAGAAGATTATAGTGACGGCTGTCGACCCTCTGCTGGTTCTTGATGCGCAGGCGGGCGAGCTGTCGATCTTCTTCGGCGCGTTGCAAATAGGCGGCAACGTCGAGATCGTCTTCGTCGGTGGCGGTTGGTAGCATTGCGTCGAGCGTCGTTGCCGGGCTCCTTCCGTAGACCAGCTTGTAGGGCGTCATTTGCGTCGTTTCTTGCGTGGCCGTGCTGTATGCGAAGGTCACATACGGAAGGATGGCATCCCACGTCTTGTGTTCGAAGTCGACATACATGGCCAGCATGTCGGCGATGGTCTTGTTTAGCCGCTCGGCGAGGCCATTGGTCTGTGGGTGGTACGCTGTGGTCCGGCGGTGGCTTGTTTGGCTGTATCTCAGTATCTCAGTGCCATTCATGTCAGTGTACAGGCACCTCCTCACTCGTGCGCTTTGTAGATTGCAGTTGAAGTTAGTTGAGCTGCGAAGCTCGCAGAGCATAGCTCTTGGCTGTAAAGAGAGGCTTGTGCAATTTTTCTGCCAGAGCGCCCGAGGGCGCTGCAGTTCTAAGTGACGCAGTTGGAAAAGTCCGCGAAATAAAGGGTATGAGAAAAAAAATCGCGCCATATCGACGAAGTGAATGATGATCGAGGAGCTGGCTCGGAGAAGATCGGGAAAACCCGTGAATCTTCCGTACAAGTCCTCTACCATCATATGAAGACGTGACACATGTTGTTATATATACATATATACACAAGGTTTCATTATAACAATTTTGGGTAACTATATACACAATTTACAATTATATATATATATATATATATATATATATATATATATATATATATATATATATATATATTAATGAAGTATATGTACAAGAAACATCTATAGGAGCGTCTGATTTTCCATTGTCGACACTTGCAGACGCAACGCTCGGAACGTTCTTTCAATTTGAAAACTGCCGTCGAGACGCGCACGACAAAGTGGCCCTAAAAATAGCTGTCCGACGCTCGCCTGGCTGTCGACCGCGTTCCCCGCTCGCCCTGTGAGAATTAACGGCTAGGCTAGAGGGAAGACACGACGCGCAGCGTTCCTCGTTGCGTTCCACGACGCTTTGAATGGATGGATGCAGGTTACAGCGCGGAACTTCGCCCCAGCTTAAGAACCCGGCGAACCAGCTCCTAATAGCGATAAATACGGCAATGTAATGTATACCGAAGCAAATGGCGTCTTTCCATTGTGTCTGTCGGCATAAAATTGTACGGTGCATAATCTTTTAGTACGCAAAAGTGCTCGCTCCTCATGGCAGTACCACTGCAAATTCGGCGGCGCTAAGAAATCGCTAGAGTGGCGCACTAGCTTT